>NW_024581066.1:1283998-1396808 GCF_017639235.1 Corvus kubaryi | reverse complement strand
GGCGGCGCGGAACTGGGCGAGGCGGCGCTCCACGGCCGCCGCCATGGCCGAGCCGCGCCTGCGCAAGGCCCGTGAGGGCGCGGGGAGGAGGCGGGGCCGGGGCGCGGGGCGGTGGGAGCGGGGCTGAGGTCCCGCCGTGGGGAGCCAAAGCTGGCGGCCGGCCCATCCTCGCTGTCCGGGATGGAGAGCAGAGCCGGCGATTCGCTCTGGAGAAAAGCTGTAATTCACCAGAGGCCTCTCGTGTTTTGTTTTCACACAACTAATCAGGTTGGAAAAGGCGTCTGAATTATAGTCCAGCCTTGACCAAACATCCAAATTGTCAAATAGATTATGGCATTAAATGCCATGTCCAGTCATTTACTGAACACCTCCAGAGATGGTGACTCCACCACCTCCCTGGGCAGGCCATTCCAATGTCTAGTGAGCCCTTCTGTGAAGAAATTCCTCCAACCATCCAACCTAAACCTCCTCTGGCACAGCCTGAAGCTGCATCCGCTTGTCCTGTCGCTGGCTGCCTGGGAGAAGAGGCTGACCACTACCTGGCTACAACCTCCCCCAAGCCTCCTCTTCTCTGGGCTAAGCAATCCTAGTGACTAATGTCGGCACCAAAGAGAAGAGGGGAGGGAGACAATACAGCGTGGAGTGAGCAAAGCCTGGGGCCGGGGAATGAGGTGTTCATAGCCAGGCTGACCAGCGACATTTGCATTGGGCTTTCGAGCAGAGGTTTTAGCAGAGTGCTGGGCAGCTGGGGCAGGGCAGCGTGCAGGAGGAGGAGGGCACCGCACTGGGCTTGGCCATTCATCATGTGGTGCCAGGAGCCAGGGCTCGCCCTGTGCCATCCTCTGCTGGCCCTGCAGAAAAGCCTGTGGTGGGCTCCCTCCAACACAGGCCCATGGGCCTTGCCAGCATCCATCCCACATTTGCTTTAAATCAAATAATAAAATTGGGGAAACTAGCTCTATCACATTATGTTTCAGCTATCAGCACTGCCAAGAAATAAAAATTTATTTACAGATTCTGTCTCTTAGCCTCAGGAGTAAAATATCTATCACTCTCCAGCAGTAAGAGTCAGCAATGAGCCATCATTTCATCCTGCAGTGCTGTTTCCAGTTACTTACAGCCTTCTCAGAAGTGACCTTTGGGGCTGAATGTCTCATGCATGTGTCAGCTCAGAAGTGAATATGAGAAGTCTAATAAAAATCAATTTGGGTGTTCTTAAGTTATCTTAATGTGGAAAAAAATGTGGTTTTTCCCAGCTAAATCATTTTTCCAATGCCTATTTTATGCTCGGTTACAAAATGACTTTCTTTTAACCTCCCGACTTTGCAGAGAGTGCCGCAATGAATAAAATTTTTCTCTTTATTTGTGGAAATTTGATTTTGAAATAACAGTCAAAAATGTTTTAAGATAGCCTGCACAGGACATATATTTATTTATTTATTTATTCTTGTTGTTCTACTTTTCATGGAAACAGCTCCTTGTTCTGTAGACTTCATTAGTCAAACTAATAGTTACATGTGACTAATACGTAAAATATCACCTTTGCAAGCTGCACCCAGCGATTCCCATGTTGTCAGATTTTACTCAAGATTTCCCAGGTTTAGTATGTGTTTGCTATTATCCATCCAAATAGCTATTTTATGGCTATTTTATAGAGCTACCTATATTGCCACGTGTTGTTAGGAAACGCACAGAAGAGTGCCATGAATCATGCCTTTGAAGCTTAAGAGCACTCCAGTAACTTCATCTGTGAGTGTTACACTGCAGATAAATACCTAAACAAATTTGTATCCATAAAGTCTTAAAGTACTTCAATATATCCTGTTTAAAACAAACAGCTTTTGTATAGACATTTCATTTTGTTTGTTTGTTTGTTTAACAAACCATATGAACAATTTGTTCCCTACTCCAGTGCCTACAAAAGTTCTTGGCAGTTCACCAAAGCTTAATCTTTGGATCCTCAGCCTGTGGTTGGGAGGGCAGAGGGGACGTGGAGAGGCTGAAGAACACATCTATGGGACTTTAATCACTTCATGCCTTTCTCTATCTATGAGAAAAACAAATTTAATATAGTGAGTTTGTAGGTGTGAGACTATGAGTCAAGTCTTTCTCCCCTTGTGCCTTAGCCAACGATTAATCAAAAATGTTGGGTGCTATGGATAGATCTCTAAAGCTGCATTCTTTATAAAGGAAGTTCTGGAACTGCCCTTCTACTTTTAGGAGGCAGCATTAAGATCACCTTAAAATTTAATTTTTTAAAATTTGTTTCTTACTAAATCATAATACAAAGCAGCTCACATGTGTATTTCTCTCTGCCAAGAAGAAAACCTTTGTTCTTTATAAACTTCCACTTCAGCGATTTTGAAACCTTTTCCTCTATCCCAGCAATCAACTTTTTGTTGTGTTTTAATATTTATGACAGAGAAGAATCATTGCATTCTGTTCTCAGCCAAGTATCATCAGCTTAAGGAGCTAAGGTTCCAAGCCATTAGGAGCTTTGTCTATGGCACTCTATCAGCAAGAAAACTGAAGGAGGTGAAAGAATTGACAGAACAAGAAAGCTGTCAAAGCCATGCCCAAAGTACAGTTGATTTTATATTTTTGGGGTGGTCACTGCAGAGTTTTTCCTAATTAATTTTCAAACATGTCCACTCTTTCACGCCCCTTAAGGAAGGAAGAGAAGTGGAAACCAATTAGATGAAGTATTTTTACATGACAGATGGCATTAGCAGTATTTGTGGCAAAATGCCAACCCCACTGAGTTAACCTAAGCATTGATAGCAACGTTCAGATCCTGTGGCACCCTTTGCATGTACCTGGCTTGTCACCAGGTCTTGGTGTCAGCCAAGTGTCCTTGCTCAATAGTAGAGGCTCGGGCCTTGCCCAGTGGTTTGGAGTGTTGTTGCTTGCTTCCTTCAGCTGCAGATACCTGTTCATGTCTGCCAGCTTTTTCAGATATCAACAGTAATCAAGTCACATTAATTCTCTTGATGGATTAATCTAATTCATTGTCACGAGCTCTCTTCTTCATGAGATAAGCGTTCACACTCACACTGACTTGCTAAGTGCCATAAATGCAGACAGAAGGGCAACCCATTATTAGTATAATGACCTAGCTTAATTAGTTCAATGGAGCTGAGGGAGCATTAGCTCTAGTTGTTGAGGTCTTGCAGAACATGTATAAAATAGATTGAAGTGCACAGATTCATATTTGTTTAATTCCATAGAGAGCTTTCTGCATATCCGTTTACTAATCAGTTCTAAACTACAGAGAAGAGCTGCTTCCTTTGTTAAAAAAGGTCATTAATTTTCCTTCCTAAAATAGCAGCATCAGGGTACTTTGCCATTAGACATAAAGAAAATTTTTTCTGTCTTTTTATTGAACTCGTTTAGTTTCTGAATTGCAAATTTTCGTGTCTGGGTGGTTTTGAAACGTGTGCATTTGTGTATTCAGCAGTGCATGCTAAAAGGTTCTGAGACCCTAGCACTTATGTTTCTGCTTTAGATGCTGAAGGGCTCTATATTGATACATATTTCAAATTGGACAAAGGAGAGTTATTAATATTTCTGTCACAACTCTGAAATGTTCCTCTTCATTTAATGAGAAACTTCTGTTTGAGGGAAAACAGAGAAAAGAATCACTCACTAGTTCAATGTCAGCAGTAAATGTCAGATACTTACTGAAATCATTATAACAGGAAAGCAAGATGAGCTATTTTACTGCTTTTGGAAGATAACACCCAATGAGCACTCTAGATGGGATTTTTTTGCCATGTTCATAACTTTGATCTGATTCCAAAGTCAAAGTTTAGAAAACTGTTTTAAAACATCCGAAGTTCAGAATACTGTCTTTTGACTTTTGTCATATAGCTAGGGTGGGAAAAAAGGCATTTGCCACTTGATATTCCTCATAACTTAAGTGAAAAGAAGCCTGATTTGTCTTTCCTGTCTGTCAACATTATGCTGGGTTTAATCAGTCTTCTCTTCTCAAACTTTTTTTTGGAAAAAAAAAACCTTTGTAACTTAATTGTCAAAGTACTTTTGTGAAGTTGGAAGCTCTTTAGGCTTGGAGTGAATATTTTTTATTCTAGGTTTGTATACACTTAGCCGCAACAGTCCGTAACTGGATGCTGTAATAGCATTTCCCCAGACAGCAAAAATGAAGTGAAAAGAATGTCAGACAAGATCTTAAAACCAATTGTAGATCTGAGTTCTGGTTCCACATCTATTTCCTTTAATCCAGTCCAGTTTGAAATATAGAAAATTCTTACACATACACAGTCTTCAGAAGCCTGTCATTGAGAATGCACTTTAAACATTAATGCTCACACTGGCTGCCAGTTTTACACATCCACTTCCACAAAAACACAAGAGGCAGAAGAACACTGATGGATTTCATTGTTAAAGGAGCAGAATGCCCAGACAGGTGTTGCAACAACCTCTTCTCATGCCTTCAAGCCTCTGCCCTATATGATAGGACAAACCATCATCCAGAAGCTGCTGTATCATTGTAGTTTTCAGAGTGCATTCCAGCCAGCTGGTTGGAACCTCGGGCTCTTGCTGATAAATATCATTTCCCTATAAACAGTTCAGATAGGGGCCAGACTTCAACTGCGCCCCTGAGATAGGTATGCCAGGTGTAAGGGCTTGGAGCTATTTCTGAATTACCACAAATTATTCAGCAGATTACAAGATGAAGGAGGGAGATATCATGGCATTCCTCTTCCTCCTGGGCTCTAAATGAAAGAAATGAGCTTATTTAGAATAAAGTAGTTGATTATGTATATCTCCACATAATCTATAGAACAGAAGTTCAAACTATTACTTCTGGCAAGGTGTTGGATTGTATGGAAATATTATCAGTTTACTCTTTTTGGAAATTTCTCCTCCTCATTATCTCCTTTTAGCCCTAACACCTACACTGGATTTTGGAATGTTTATGGTGTTTATCACCAGGAGTGAAACTGTTCAGTCAGATCACAGCTGATAGATGACAAACTTTAGGGATAAGGCCTTCTCTAATTTTTTCAATGACAGGAATAAACTGGGCAGTCCACCAAGAGAATGAGCCTTTCAGCATGACCTAGGAAAATGCTTTTCCAAATTGACGTTTCAACATATGATACACCACCTGCTTCTTTCCAAACTGATACAGGATAGTAAAAGTAACTAATTGTCATTTGCAACAGAAGTTTGGAGCTCCAAGCTGCCTTCAGTAATACACAAAGGTTGTGTTGGGGCTCATCGCTGAAAGTTAGTGGATGGCACACACAAATGAAAAATGGGTACACTGGTAATGAACTTAATCCCTAAATTCCTCCTCCAGTTGTGGAAAGAATTTTTATGGGTTTCAGAATCCCGAGAGAAAGGCAGGAGCAGTAAGCTTTATATCCCACCCATGTAGTAAGTCAAGGCTGGTGCATCATCAGAACCACCTGTGAAAAACATGGTGTTCATGGAGGAAATGGTCCTGCTGTGATACATCATGCAAAGTGTGGGCATCACCACAAGTACAAAGTTCCCCAAGCACTCATTCATTTTCTAATGGAAGTGGTGATTATTTTTTAATGCTCTGTGCTGAATCCAGAGCTATCAGATATCTTTGCCATGTACCAGAGCAATTTACCACCCCTAGGGACGAGTGGTTTGAGAATCCCTAATTAATTTCATATAAAATAGGTCATGAGGATGCTCTGCTCAGTTAGTATGGCAGCACATCTGTAGACACACAGAAGCGCCTAAGAACAAAGAGTGTCTTATCCCTAGAGCAAAGATTTTGTGCATGGCTGTCTTGGACTGCAACCATGCAATCTAAATTCCACAGTCCCTCACTCCTGTTTAGGTGACTGTACCTGCACTATTTATGTCACATCTAATAACTGTAATTTTGAATCGAGTCAGAGTCCAGACTGCAACTGATCTGTGTATAAGGGTCAAATTAAATTTCAGCTCTGCTCTAGGTGCTTATGTGCTATTTTGGATCTTACCCCCAAATGATGACTTTTAATTTATTAAGAAAATGCCAACAAATTTATCTTCATGATTGTAAAGAAAACACAGGAACCGAAATGGATACAACCAGTGTGAAAAGTGCAATAGTAGTTCAGAACTCTTTTGTAATCAGAGTTCCTTGCTTACAGAGAGAGTATTTTTCTTGCCAGTATTTGTTCTAATAAATGGAATAAAGATCTGGAAGAAAAACCTATATAAAACAAAATGTGAAGAGAAGAAAGATGCAAGAAAGTCTTGAATCCACAAGAGACTTGCAGACATACAGCTTTTGCTAACTGCTGAAAGCTATTAGAAGGAAACTTGGTCTATTGGAACAGATTAATAAATCTTTGATTTAAACACACTGCCAGCCCTGACTTGCAAAAGTATCACAAGTTCAATACTCCAGAATCCAATACATAAAGCCTACCTCTGACATCCTCAAAAAGTGGAAAATCCTTTGTCTTGAACTTACTTTCCTGGCTTGGGTCTGATTGTGAGACCTGAAAAAACACACATGAAGCACCACATCAAGCAGAGACTCAGCAACAGCCTCCTCTTGTAAGAGACCAAGATACAATATCCCAGGTGTAAAGCCCAGTATGTGGGACTAGAGGAACACAGGTAGGAGATAAGAACAAGGGAACTCACGTGAGACTAGCAGAGGTGAGGCTGGAGACACTATGGTGGGTCTGAAACAAACAGAGACACCAAACCAGATCCTCAGTTTTCCTGAAATGATGTGACCCTGTGGTGTTAAAACCTGACCTCACTGAAGTCAGTGAGGACTTCGCCAGGACTACACTGGGGTTGGGATTACATCTCCTGATGGACCAAACTGAGCTCATACCTTGCTCTCTGCTTCATGAGACCTGTGGGCCTCATACAAAAGATCTTGGTGTTACTTCCCTTAAAAATAAACTGACACAACAACAAAAACTTTGCAACTTTTTTTTTTAACCATGACAAGCCTAGCCAATTTATTCTATTTATTATACTGTAAGCATGCCTCACCAATCTTGTACCTTATGCCTTCTAAAATAATATAAATTGCATGAGGAGGACAATTAATACCTAAGCAAGATTGCTTCTTAGATTGTAAAGACAACCTGGAATGGGGCTGAATCTCTGAATTTATGGCAAGTAAAGCTCAGAACTGGGTCTGACTGTGCCAGCACAGTAAGAGAATGTGGAGTGTTCATCCTGCCTCTGGTAGGTTTAGAAAGCATAAACTGTGTTTTGGCATTTTTGTGCTGACCCTAAGGGACACTCAGCACTGCAGCAAGTTCAGTGTGTAACCTCCTGCCTGGGTTCTCTCTGCAGTCAAACTTGACCTGAGTTTCAGTATTTCTCCTGATTGTGGCCTCATAGGCCATGATCTGAGCAACCAAGCTATGAAAGGAAGGGGAAAAAAACAAGCCCAAGAAAACCATGCTTTGTGTGTACTGGCTAAGTAGAGATTTCAGATGGCAGAAAACACTGAGGATCATTTCTAGATCATTTCTTTATCTCGGAGGGCAGGAAAGGATGCAGTACATTCTTTTGTCAGCTCTTCCAAAGGATGACTAAGTGGCTTTCATAGGCAGGACATTGCAAACATTTGACAGTATTATCCTATCTTTTCTGTTTGAGCAGTCCAGTAATGACAACAATATGTAGCAGATAAGGCATGAATTAATGAGGGAGAAATATTTACAGATTAAAAGGTCTGACATTTATGTTTCTAAAGAAGATATAAACAGACAGGAACAAAAAATATCTACATTTTTGGTTTTTTTACAATCAAAGTGCTTGTGGCAGAGCCTTCACATTTTGAAGTTGAATTCTGGCATCAAATCCGTACCAGTGTATATTTTCTTCCTCCATTCATGGCCTTTAACTCCCTTCTGGAAAAATTCCTCTGAATTTCAAAATCTAGTGTGGTTTTTTTTTTCTAAGATTCCTCAGAATATCAACTTGGGGCAAGAGAGCTGCAGATTCACTCATGACACCATGAGCCGAAGGAGAAATGACAGCACCCTCTGCTGTCATTTTAGATGATTACCTTAAAGATTTCTCTTAATCTCACTGGTTTTAGCTTGCCTGGGAAAGAGCTGACAGAATCTTTGGTTCGTAATTTTTATTTCATATTAGGAAGATTATGACTGCCTTGTGATTTATTTCTATTTTGTTCCTTTGTAAATGACTGTTGTATTCCACAATTCAGACTAGTTTCTCTTTTGGGATCTAAAAGGAATGGAAATTTTAAATCTATGACTTCTGCTTATGTGAGGTAAGATTCACCTTTCAAAATACACCTTTTCTTTCAATAAACGTTTTTTATCACATGCACACTGAATTTCAACATATGTTTTCTAAAACCCACTCTCTGACTGATGAGCCAAAGAGCCAAACAGGTTTAATTTAATCTTCACTTCTTTAATTCGTACATCTGACACTGGGGAGCTGCACAATTGGGATTACATCTCCCTTTTCCCTGCTGCAGACACAGGTGATTCTGACACTGAGCTCCCAAGGATGTAGCTGTGGATTGACTACAGAGGCCTGAAGGGATTTATTTCCACGATTAGCGACTGAGATACAATTTGAATTACGTTAAATGAATATATACTCCCTCTCTCTCTAATTCCTGCTTCCCTTCTGTGATGGACATACAGTTTGGGTTTTGATTCTGAGTTAAGTAAGTTCTAAAATAAATGTAAATTCACAGGAACATTATCTGTGTTATTTATGGAAGTCAACGTATTTGCTGTAGACCTGATCTGATAGTTCCTTTTAATTCCTTCACATGCATGAAGAGAGTGAAATGTATTAGATTTATAATATTGTGATTTACACAAAAGCATGTGTGTCTCCAGGCTGTGGGATACTGGACCAATGGAGCTCTGGACCAATACCAAGAAAATCCTTTACTTTTAAACTTCATGTGAAAATAGATTAATTCTTCCTTTATATTTAAAGTCTGTCTCATTAAATGGATTTCAGAGTTCAGTTTCAGGTTTTCCAATTACTGTTTTTTCTTTTCAGAGGAAATTTAGTAAGTATTCTGTCCTTTTTCTTTAATATCAACATTTTAAATTGAAGTGCTAGGAAAGATTCTGTATTCATTAAAAAAAGCTGTTCTGCTGGCCATGGTTTTAAAACATGGGGCGTTAGTACTCATTCATGTTCTTGAACAAAAGTGATTTTCAGGAGAGAAATGCAGTGTAAATATGGATAGTGTACATGAAATACTAGGATTTTTACTGGGAGAACAAACACATAATTATCCCAGCATTGCTTTTGCTCTGTGTCATTTCCCAGATTTGTTAACGTGCAGTAAACCAACAAAACCAATGGGGAATCAACAGGACAGAACTGACCAGGTTCTCAGTAGGCATCAGCTGGTACCTAAAAATCACTAGCGCTGCATACACATACATGCATTAGCAAGTATTCCTCATGGAATGTACAGGTCTAATGCTAAGGCTCATATGGTTGGCTGAGTTCAGTGCCTGCGTTTAATTCTGGGAAATATTCCTAGGAGATTGAACAGACTGGCTTCTGCACTACAGTTACATTTACTGTGCATCGCTACCTGTAGGCTTGACAGCCAAAGGAACCTGTGCCCTATCTCCAGACCTATCACAGTCTGGGTCTGTTTCTAGCTGCCATATTACCACCTCAGCCTCACTTCACAAGCGAGTGAAGTTCCTTTTCCTGTTGTTGTTTTCTTGTTCTCCAGTCTCGGCTGATTGAAGAAAAATGAAATCCACGTTCCCTGGCCACAGCCTTGGTCCTCCCGTCCCCTCCTCCGCATTTAGCGAGGCCATAAGGCTTCCGAGGCCGCTTCCACCTGACAGTGCTTGGTGATTCATTATAACTGTGTCTGTTAATGCAGGCTCAGGGCCCTGGAGCAGCAAATCGAAATCGGGAGATTTCTGTACGCAGTTCTGCACGTTCTTGCCCGGTTCCTGACATCCGCCTCTGTACGAGGGTGTGTTCTCAGGCTCTTCATGCCCACTAGGTGGTAGCAAAAAGGCGTTGTTGGGAGTTGGTTTGCAGGGCTCCCCCATCCTTTTCCCGGGAATCAGCAGGGCAGAGCCGGAGTCAGGCTGCTGCTGATGCTGGGCAGGTGCGGGAAAACCATGGGGACCTTCTGTTGCACAGATCCGAAACTATGAGCTTGCTAAAGAGTAAATCCTTCTCGAGCTTCAAGAAGATGTAAGGAAGGCAAGTTGCTTTGTTGAGACCACAAAATGGGTAGTAGGGAGTTCTTGGGGATTTTTTCCTTGAACGCACTCCCAAAACCTGCAAAGGAATGTCCCGGTGCATTGCTGTACCCCACACACGTTGTCAAATGTGTGGAGGTTTCCATGTTCAGCTCATTTCTTCAGGATATGCTACATATAGTAAAGGCATCCCTAGGGAAAGTGCTAGAGGTCAAAGAGGGGAGCAAGGTAAAGGCAGTTCATGTTGTGCTGATGACATTATTCCTGCTTTTAAAAATACCTGCATTTAATAAAGTGAGCTACCTGTTGGGATGCAGATTCAGGTAGAAGCTTGAAGACCCAAACATGGATCTCTTTCTGGTCCACATCTGTAACACGACTAGCACTAAAGCTTAGTTAAAAAATACGAAACTTCTAATTTTGTAGAAGTTTTCCTTTTCTATATAGGGACAAACTCAGTATTTTTTCAATGGAAGATGAGATTATTTTTGGTGAAAAAAAAAGAGCAAAGGAAATTACTTAAAATAATAGGAGCATTTTCATAGGAAAGAAAAGAAAATAAACCAAAATCTCTCATTCAAGTCATAGCTCTGCTTGATTCAAGGCAAGCCTTGATTTCAATGGGCAGCTTTACCAGAACAATTTTTCTCTCTTTTTAGGGTTAGGCTTAGGGTTAGGTTAGGGATAGGATTAGGATTTGGTTTAGGGTTAGGGACGTCTATGTTGCGGTTGGGGTTAGGGTAAGGGTTAGATTTATGTTTAGGGTTAGGATTAGTGTTAGGGTTAGGATTATGGTTGTGTTTGTGGTTGGATTAGGGTTAGGGTTAGAATTAGGGTTAGGTTTAGGGTTAGGGTTTTGATTAGCAGTAGCTGTATCGATAGTGTTGGGGTTTGGTTTATGGTTAGAGTTACTTTTGGTGTTTAGTGTTAGGGTTGCTTTAAATTTGGAGTTATGTTTCTGGTTGGGTTAAGGTTTGTGGTAGGGCTAGGTTTAGGATTAGGTGCCTCTACTTTAGTTCTACTTGGTGACCTCATGGGGCACAGTGATACAGTCTGTGCCTACAGAGCCTCTCCTTATTTGCAGGTCTCTGGCCACACAGTAATCAAAATTACCACAGTAGGAGGAATGTTTTCTGCTGAAACATTCTTGCAGTTTGTTCGGGTTGCAAAAAAAGCATCTTTTATTTGGAAAATTGCTCCAGGAACTTCTGACCATCTTTGTTCACTGGAGCAGGATGGCCATGATTTCAGAGTAAAAACAGCAAGTCCAGCAAATTGCCCGACCTCTCGTGCATATACAACTTCCCCACTGCTGGAGCCTAATAAAAAGAGTGGCAGAATGACTTTGGAGTCATTTGGTACCAACTGAGTATCACTGGAACAGGTGCATTTTGTTTTTCTTCTCCAGCTCCTCAGCATTTAAACTACAACAGTTCAGATTTCTTTGGAGAAATCCTCACCAGAGTGCAATTTAGTTGAGTTCTTATTGTTCTGCAAGAGAAAAGCAGAGCAAGGAAAGAAAAATAAACAAAAAAACCAGAACAAACCCAGTAACTATTAAAAGTGAAATGGTTCAAGAGCAAAAATTCAGAAAATGTCCCCTATCATACAGGATCACTCATATTAGCTTTTCATTCCTGCATTCCTCCAGGTTTGATTCAGAGGCAAAGTAATCAATAATTCACATATTTTCCTCATCTTAAGAACATCCTTGAGGAAATAATTCCACAGGGATAAACTGTTCAGCAATTTCTTTGGTATATTAACCACGAGCAAACATTTCTTGAATGTCAGACCTTTACTTCTGCTCTCCTTTTTGCCACTATCTTTTTTTTTTTTTTAAGCAATATTGAAAACAAAACAAAAAACAATACAAAAGCCCTGGTTTATTTGACCATTACTTAACTTCATATCCTTTCCACAAGACAAGTTTGCCCTGGAACCCAATCCCTGTGGCACTTCCATTTCCTCATATAAACTGTTATTTGTCACAATTCCTGCATTTAAGTTATAACACTGTTTTGCTCCATTTTTAGATTTCACAATAAAAAAAAATGATTTAAATCAAGGTGAATACCTTTCTGTTACTGTGGTGGACTTCACAAAGGCTTTTCCTGATGTCAGATCTTCTCTAGGCTCTTGACAAATACCATTGCTTTTGTAGATGATTTTTCCCACTAACAGGATATGTAGCCTTTCACCTCTAAGATGCTGTTTTGAATCCTGCCCTTCTCAGTTGCCAAACAAGTGTCAAAGAGCAGCAATTTAGATTGCAAGACTTGAAGAATCTTAATTTCCAGGGAAAAGATATTCAGAAATCATAGAAGTCCCTTTCTTTTGAGATTGGCCTTGCTCACTGAAGAGTTAATAATCAGAAACTAAAGTTAGACCAGCTCAGTAATGAAATAAAGTGGGCATTCTCAGTAAGTCATACAGTTAAGTGTCTTACAGATTTAGCAGCCTTCAGGGTCAGAGAGAGGGTATTCAGTGAGCAGAAGTTTGTGCTGTAGATGTCATGCTAATGGAAGCTTTAATGCCTTTGCTTTACCTTCACCATCAAGAGGGGTCTGGTGACTGCAGCATCCCCAGCACAGCTAATGACTGCCTCTGTGTGGTGCCTACCAGTGCTTTCCCCAAAGCAGGGCTTGTGCACAAGCAGAAAAACCACAGGTTTTCTTTTTGCATGCCTGAACCATACCTATTCCATGGTTAAACAGAGTATTCTGTTATCATGTTCTTCACGGATGATGGTTCAGGAGAGGCAGTAGTAATAAACTCTCTTGCCCCGTGCAATTTCATTAACCTTTTTCATTTTGTGCTTTGCAACCTCAAATGTCACCTTATTTTCTGCCATCAGATGCAGGAATTAGTCATGCACAGTTTTATTTATAAATATAATATCACCTTGTTTATTTGAGCCCCAGAGGTTTTGGGTAAACACAGAGCCTGAACAAATGGGGATGCTGGGGCTGAGCATGAAGTTCAGAATTTTCTGAGCATGCTGTGCTGCCTTAGTAAGAGCAGGTAAACATCCTAAACAAAGGAGAGACCATAAGGAGAGCAAGCAGAAGCAGGACTAAAATGAAATCCAAATCAAACACACACACACACACACTAAAAAAAGGCAAAACAAAACCCAAAATCCCAGAACTCATACACACCATGCAGGATGCATGGAAGCAGGGAAGAAAGAGCTGCCCTGACCCGTACTGTGCTGGAACAATACAGATATTTTAGTTGGCTCTTGCCAGTCCTCCTGTTGTTGCTTCCCATCTTTGCCTTTTTGGGGGAGTAAAGGAAGATTCCAGCTGCCCTGGGGCAGCCCTGGTGAGCCATTATACTTTTCTGTCAGCTGTTCTGGGCAGACACAGTGTTCAGGAATTTTTCAATTTTTGGGCTACAAAACAGTCGTTTTGGTTCTGGCAGGTCTCTCCCTTTTCTTCCTGGTGCATGCTGAGGTGAAGGAACTGCTCTGTTTCCCAGCACTATCTAGGGAATCCATGAACAACTTCCCCTTGGCTTAAGCAGTCTCTGACAGACCTTTTGTCCCTGACATAATTATAAATGTCCTACTTTGACTTCACAATCTTCAACCCTTTTTTTCTCATACCTTTTGTTGCCTTTCTGACGTCTCTGGTTTTGTTGATTTTTTCCCAGCATTTTGCTATTTCTTTGGCTGTGTGATGTTGTGTTGATCCTACTGATTTATATTTTTACTGTGTCTTTATTTATTCCACACCCCAACCTTGAGATAACACAAAATTTTTTGCTCATCAGGTATTTCTGGCTTGGTAACCAATTTCTTGAAATCCCTCATAGTTACTTAACATTTCTACTCCAAGCCTATGCAATTTTCTTTTAGGCTCAGTGAAGCCCGTAGCTGTCCCTCAAATGGTCAATGAAAGTCATGTTTGTGCATATCAGGACAGAATTTGGCAATAAAAACTTCAGTTTTTCCATGTGTTATTTTGAAAAAAACCCTTAGAAATATAAAAAGAAGTGAAGATTTTTCTCAATCCACATTTCTCACTAGAGCAATGTCTATTTCCTTAGTGATGCAGGTTTTCACTTGTACCCACTATTCCTAAAGATCCAGATAGGTGTTTCTCAGGGGGTTAGGACATGTGATGCCATGGAGTGTTTTTCTGGGGCTCTCAGGACCCCTGCTTTGAGCATTCACCTACCTGCAAACCTTTCCCACCTTGCCTCAGATCACAAAATCTGCTGTGCCTTTTTAGTTCTGCCTGCTCAGCTTTGGTGATATTCCCATCTGCCATATTCCTTCTCTGTAGCTGGGTGGTCAGTCCAAAGACTTCCCTGCTGTCCTTGCAGGATAAAAGGAAAAAATCAGAGCTCCTTCTTTATACAGGATTTCAAAAGTTCAGTCTGCACTTTCCAGATGTCAAGAAGAAAAAAATTGTTGTCAGAAGAAAATAGCAAGATGAGGAATAGTATGTAGGATAGCCACATTTATCCATAAAAGTCTCTGCAGCCCAGATATCTGTCCCTAATTCATCATAGAAGAGTGGAGGAGGGAATTTGCCTAGAGGAAGAAGTAGGGCAGAAAACTTTAGCCAGGTCAGCACTCCCCTCTGCAAATCCCTGGAAAGGTAGAAGGGGTCAGAGCAGTATGTCTCCCATCTCCCTCAAGTCTGCATTACACTTCTGTTCTCCATGGCATCTGGAAAAGCACAGACCAAGCTGTCCTATGTGTATCACATTCGAGTTCCATCTCTGAATGGAAGGAAATGGGGCCCTGGACCCCCAAACCCTTGGAAACAGAATGAGGCAAGCCATTGGGGACCAAACTAAACAAAAAATGGAAATTTCTGGTTTGGATTTTGAGAAGTTTGCAACACAGGCCATAAAAATTTCCCCAGAGGTAAGTATGAACAACTGCACTGCAGCAGCCTAGTGCTTGTTGTAGGACATTATAATGGCAACCAGAGAATTCCTTTATGTATATTGTTGCAAAATGGTACTGAGCAATATTTATGAGTATGTTCTTGAACATTTTTTCACACTGGAAGTGACTAATCCTTTGGGCAGATCTGCCCAGAGTTTCTCAGGATGTCAGGCAGTGCCAAGGAGCAAAGCAGCCGGACCACTGCAGAAACTGCAGTGTAGCTGTTAGCAAGGACACCTGGCACAGGAAAAAAAGTTAAAAAAACCAACTTCCCTTCTGCTTGAGTAGAATTTCTTGACAACATAAAATCCTTTTCTTAGAGAACAAAGGGCCTCTCCAATGAAGAGGGGTCATTTCTACTGACAACAGGCTTCCAAATTCTGAATAAGTAACAAAACAGCCAAATATATTATAAATGATACATTATATATTTACATATATAAAATATATTTTATAAATTTAAATAATATTTACAATGTATTGTAAAGAGCACTGCACTATCAAACTTACATTTTTACAGCAAATGGGACATATTTGAACACTCCAGATTCTTTCTCATAGATGTCACTTGCACAGACACTGCCCTCCTCACTATTGTACATGAGATTCGTAAATTCTTCTGCTGCAACTACTGAAATACTCGTTTTAAAACAACAAACAATATTTCCTCACATGCCAAGGGAAACAGGAATTTTAACATCTTAAGCCTTCCCTAGAGATGGCAGGATTCCCTTGGTTTGTGTGTTACTCCACAGAGTTGCATGTTATGCCAGTGTGAGGGAGGGGCGTCTCCTCTGGTTTTTTCCACTAACTTCACAGTGAGGAGCTCTTTTTCCACAGACTCCTATGACAAGTCTTCTTGTTTCCTGACTTTGCTCATCATTCATTTCTGAACCCACCACATGGGGCAGTTTTGTACAGGATGGGGAAAAAAAAGTTATTACAGTTGCCCAGACTCCTGTGGCAAGCAGCAGATTTGAAAGGAGGAAGCATGACAGGTTAAGGCTGGTTGGGTCTCCTTCAACTTTGGTCCTTTTTCAGGAAACCCTCTGCTTCCTGCCTGTCAAGAGTTTCTGATCCTCATCTGCTCACCTCTCCATTTAGTCTCTGGTTTCCCTCTGCCACCAAGATCTGTGTGTGGGCTGCTCCTCATGAAGGACAAACGTTCAGCTCGGCCACCAGCTCTGCAATCAGGGCACTGCTCCTCTGCCTGACTGTGACTCAGAAACAGCTGGGGGCCTTCTACCCTTGGTGCTTGGCTCCTCTTGCTCCAGGTTCATCTCCTATCACACAGTGCCACACTGGGCTGCCAAGTATTCCACTTAGGTAACACTTGGCATTTCCAGCCCCAGGGCCTCAGCACTGACGCAATTTCCAAAATTATTTTTTAAAAAGCCACAAATATTTTGAATTCCTAGCAACTGAAAAACCCCAAAAGCAAGAGAGCAGCATTCTTCTGCCAGGAAGGGAAGAGGAAAGGCTACAGTGGGGAGCAGAATGGTGGATTGAGCACTGCTTCATCTCTCTATTCCCTCCTCCTCTTTTAAAACTTGCTGATAATTCAAGGTAATGGGAATGGGAAGAAAGAAAAAGACAAAAACTGGGCTGAAGGAAATAAATTTTGGAATCCTTCCTCCAGGAGTAGAAGTGGAAAAGACCACATAAAGCAATGCTGGCATTTTTCTCTCTCTCTTTTCTAGCTTCCCACCTCCATAAAAGCCAGGTATCAATACAGGTGGGAGGCAGATGCTATTACTTTTTCCACTTCTTTCTTCATTAAAAATAAACAGAGGCATAGTTAATGGTTAATGCTGCTGAGTTCATGGAACAAACAGTTCTCTTTTCCCATCTTGCCTGTAGTTCAATTATGAACTTAGGCTGCCTTCAGGCTACAAAGGGCAAGAAAGCAGGAAATACATATATCCAGAAATGCAGCCAGTGTTTGATGTTTCTGAGCTAAAATTAAATAAAATTGAAGTGGAGAATAAAAGCAATATGCAAACCATGGAGCTTGGAGTTAAGTGGAGAAAAGGCAAAAAACCAGATAGCTGAGCAACTTGCAATTTGAAATTAAGCAGTAATACTAGAAAGCTGTTTCTGTGAAGGTTGTTAGTAAATGATCTTCGAAGTAGTCAAGATTAAAAAATAAATGAACAAACTGTGGCTGATATAAGTGTCCCCTCTGGGTTTTCCAGCACTGAACAAGCAAGGTAGGAGGAGAAAAACCAAGACCCCAGGGCCTGGAGTCAGAAGAGTGACTGAGAAACTCAAAAACCCTGTAGGGATACAGAGGAGCCAGAGAACAGGATTCAGCCTCACACTCCTCCCAAACTTCAGGAATGCCTTGGAGTATATGGTGCTGTGAAGATCGAAGGTCAGTACTTACCTGTTGGGGAGGTGAAAGCAGAGGTGAAGCACCACATTGGATAAGGATGCTCATACAAATCTGACACTCAGCAGTGCCAGAAGCGGGCACTGGACAACCTCACAGACAAAGGCAGCAGACTTCAACTCCCGATGCTGCAAGAAGGAGAAGGGAGCTTTCTGTCTGGGTTATTCCATGGTGAAAAGAGGACAGTGTGTACAGAAGCCTGCCAGAAAGGGAAGAAGGATTCGGAGCTCTAGCACAAACCAAAACTAGCCCCCCAGATGTTTCCTTTAAGCATGACCCACATTTTTCTGCAGCTCAAAGCGAATCAGAGCTCCTAATCTCAGCATTGCAGCAAAACCCATGAGATCAAGGAATTGATCCATAGTTCACTAAGCATCAGAGAAATGAACCTGGCTTGTCTTTGGATAAAATAAAAGACAGGTGTTGTATTTAAAGGATTGAGAAGTATACACAAACTAGCTGACTTCACAGAACCTGTAACTATTTTCTGAAGAAACCATAAAACATGATGAATGGCATAGGTATGCTCAAAATTGCTATGAATGCAAAATTAATAATCATAAGTACCTGATAACACATGCAAATCTAACTTTTCAAGAGTCAGGTAGGTAGGTAGTCAAGCCAGTTTCTAGGAGAAACTCCAGGGAATGTCTAAAAGAATACTGTATATTGAAAGAATAGTGCACCTCAACATCAGACACATCAAGAGATGTGCAGGATGTAGATTCTGAAGACACAGCACCTGCATACTGCAGACTCTGAAAATATCTAGCTGAGGCAGGGTAAAAATATACTATAATTTTAACCAGTGGGTAGATCCCAGAGAGGTTGTCTTCCCAACTGGTGCCTTTCCCTGCATCATCTAATGAAATCACCTTGTTAATCAGCACATGAGTTTTCTAAAACACTTGAGGGCTAGGTGAACACTATAGGAAGGACACAGTTTTGAAAGGGTTAAAAACACAAGCAAACAACCACACCCAAAAGCCTAAAAGAAATGAAAATTCCAAATAGCCGCTTTACAGTTTTATGTCTTTAATAAATAAAGATGATAATTAAATTTAGATATTGGCATCCAGATTACAGCCAGTAACATTTACATACGTATCCCAAAATCTAGCTATCTGGATGCAAAAGGAGTTCTTAAGAAAGGGCAAAAAAACCAGAGCAACTTGTGGCAGAGCACCAGAGCACCTCAATGACTTTGATATGTTGATATTTAAACCTAGCACCAAAAAAGGGAAAGAAAAAGTCCTTAATTATGTTGGAAGATTATCCCTTGCTATTAGAACAACCATGGACTTTCAAACAGAAGCCAGAGTGGCTTATTCAAGCCCAAATGCATGTTTGTTTTAGCAAAGGAGAGCCCATATACTATTGTGAACCAAGATGGAGACAATATGTACTCCTTTCCTTGGTTTTGGTACCATTAGCTCAGGTGATCAGATTATGAGTGGGATGAATTAATTTTGAAAAAAAAGAAAAGCATAGCAGTGTATTAATGCATGGTCCAAGGACAGCACGTCATTAACCTAATGATACACTTGTTATGTTCCTAATTGAAATGTCCTATTAAACAAAGTCATCACTTACAGTCTTTTCCCTAGCTGACTGGTGAGATTGGCACAAAAGCTGTTGTGATTTACATCTATTTTTACTATTTTTTTCTTCGCTAGAATACCAAGTCTCTTCTCTGTGAGGGATCTGACCACTAGTTGGCATCATTACCTCACTCGAATAAGTGGCTTTTAGACGAGTGTTCAGCTACAAAACCCGACCTCTACATTTTTGAGCCCTACGTTTCATTTTGCAACATCTGGACATGGTGATGAGGGAAAAAGGGAGGAACAAATAATATGTGATTGTAAAATTATTTCCCCCTCCCCACCGTGTGTATGTCTTTCAGCAAATTTTTAGTTCTACCTTAAATTCTGAAAGAGTGAAGCAATATAAAGTGTATCTGTGGAGCGAAAAAACCCCAAACCAAACCACAGCCATAGTCATGCACACTTAAGTGGTACAGTCCAGGCTGTGAGTGTAGACCCACTAGTATTCCCAGGTCAGGAAGCTTAAATAACAGAAACACAGCTGTTGAATACAAACATGAAATACAAGAGCCTTATACCCCATGAGCTGCTCCTTCTGCTACACCAGCGCTTTTAGTGGCGCCTTATGCTCTGAGCTGCTGGTAACAAAGCAAGTGCCAGCTTTTCTGCATGGACATTCTGTCATTCATGGAGTAAAACAAGGGTGTTTTTCTCATTCTCCCAGAAAAAGCAGGAGATACCTTTGTGAGTTAGAGTGCAAAGAGGCCTTTAGGGCAGAATCTGCCTGTGCTGCTCAGCCCTGGTCCATTCACTCTCAGGCTGCCTTATCACACACAGGATGGGATGTGGGATTCCTCCTGGCTGTGCTACCCACAGCTCTGGTAGCTCTGCTGTGCGAGACTGGGGAGCCCCTCCGAGGCTCAGCAGCACAAGCTGGTTCTGGAGGTCCCTGCAGACAGGGAGGTGGAAGAGAGAACAGGTTGTCTGTCTGTGTCCCATCAGTGGGAGAAGGAGAGGGGGTTTTCACCTTTTGGAGTCTAACTTCTCGGGCTGATATTGAAACAGTTAATGGTTTGCTTTAGCTGCAAATCAAACTTCCTTTCAATTAAACTTAACATTTCAGTGATACAGAAGCAAGCTTTCAAAAATATCCACTTCTCAAAGGAAAATGAACACAACCTGAAAGAGCTGCTTTAGAACAATAAGAAAGATGTAATCTCTGTAATACTGCAAATCCTGGCTCACACACAAACCCACAGACTGACACTGCTTGCACATTAACTACAGTGAGTCACAGTAATGTTCTCAAATTAAATCCTCATCTACACTACTGACACAATTTAAGGCCTTTAGGTATGTCTCATCAACACTCTGGAGCTCTAAAATACACATAACACTTACCCAGCATTAGAGAGATTAATTCTTTAGTGACTGCAAAGTGCTAGGTAAATGTTTACAACAATTAACAACCACGCAGGATGTTTTCATCACCAAAACAGAAAGAAATATAAAATGCAAGCAGCACCAATGTGAATGGTGGAAAATAACAGCAAAAATTTCCTTCCATTCTAATGAATGCTTCAAAGCCAAAACAACAAAGTGCAGTTGATCAACCATGCAGTAGTTTTGAGTAAGTTAAGTAGCTTGACATCAAGTCTTTCAGGAAGCACAGTAGGCTGATATTTAAGAAAATTTAAACAGATTTTGCAACTGCTTTGCCTATAGGACTTTCTAAAGTCTCATGATAGAAAGCAGCTGATTCCACAATATCCAAGATATCCTTTGTTGATCTAGATTTAATTTAATTAAACCACTCACAAAATTATGCTATGCCACAAGGCAATCCATGAATGATCACAGAAGCTATAGCAAGCCATCCCCAAATTCTCCACTATTGAATATCTTAGCAACTGTTTTCTTTTGAAGGAGCTGTACATTAGAAACTCTCAATGGGTTGGAGTGAGCAGATGTAGTGCTGCTCCAGACACCCATGTTTGCAGCCTAATCTCTCTCCTCTCAGGGAGAAGCAACTGAAGAATGTGTGATGACTCCTAGTTTATAACACAGACTGGAGTCTGATATCCAATTGTACTCATTATCAAAATCTATATAAATGCCGTCCGCTTTATTTAGCATTAAAAGCTTCCATCCTTTGAAGATAAACAGGTCAACAAGCTTTAAAATCATTAATGAAGTAAGGCTTGAGGAGTATCTCTCTGAGCAGCATAAACATTGGCTCAGCTAACATCTCATGCCATCAATGAAGAAAGATCACTAGCAGACCCAGGCCAAGATGCTGTGGGAAATAAGTGGAAGGCAATAACAGCTGGAAATATTTGGCACATACAATAAAGTTTTGAAACCCTTTGGATACTGGGTTTCCAAGCTCTTTTTTTTTTTTTTTTTAATAACCACAAAATATTTCATTAGCACTTGTGTGAGAAACAAGTCAGAAACACCCAGGTGTGGTATGAATGACATGGTTACCTGCCATGAAATGATACAAACATCCCTCTCCTTCGTCCCTCTCCCCCTCCAATTATCCATTTGCAGAATGCATGTAACAGCACATCTTCAGAGCTAATGTTCTATGATCTGGGTAGGAATACATATCTGTCTGTACACATTACAACTGGAAATCCAGTCTTCTTAGGCTACTTTGCTAACTAAATGGGTTTTATACAATTGTGTGGTACGTCTGTCCAGCTTTGCATTTTCTTATGGTTTCCGAACACAATGGGCAGTTTTAGCCACATTTGACAGATGGACTGAGGTTCCAAATTCCTACAGTACTGTAGGAGATTTGCATGATGATAGAAGACACCAGCAAACTTCCCTGTGGAGGGAAATGCTGCGACAGAGAATCAGCAGCTCCTGCTGAGGTGGTTCTTGGAGGACACAGTGCTCAGAACGGGGCATCACATGCACGGCCTTTTGCCCATGCACAAGTTTGGAGGAAGACAGTGTGTATGCAGGGAGAAGAAAGGCAGGAAACAGTGGAAGGGGAAAAACCTACTGGTGGGGGCCTCAGAAAAGATGCAACTGTTAAATCTGGAGAGGTTTTTAAGATTTATTTTATTTATTTCTTTTAACTGGCAGAAAGTTGGGATGTAGGATGCAAGACGTGAGCGAAGTAGATTTCTGCAGCTCAGAAGAAAAATAATTTTTTTCTACTGCAGTTGTTACTAAGTACTTAGACATCTCACTCAATCAGATGGAACCTGTTTGTCCACTGATCCACTGGTCAGTTGGATGGGGGGATGAGAAAAATAAAGACACAAATAGTCATGTACTGTGGCACAGGAGTCCCAGTCACTGCATGGACCTGGCTGTGCTTACTCCACAAATGTAAACAGAAAAGATTATTCCTGTCCTAAAAAAACCCAAAAAAACCCCAAAAAAACCAACCAAAAAACCCCTCACCATAAATATTTTTCCCATCTGCCCTGAAATAGTGAAACCCAAAGTAAACACAAACCAACCACCCTCTTTAATGGTGATTATAGCCTTGCTGGATTCTGTGCACAATAACAATGGTTTGAATTTGTTAAAGGTCACAAGGAAAAGTACAGCAACAAGACCTTGTAGCTGGCAGCGTGTTTTTATTCCTCAGCTTAAAGCACACACAGTAGCTGGCTACACAGCGAGTGCATTTCAACAGCAATCTACAGAAAAAAAGGAATTAACTATGCACTATTGAGCAAGGTAAACTGTTGACTCTTACCCTCTGAAATTTCATAGCTATTTTACCTGTGCCAAAGCCATCAGGGGAAAAAAGTAAATAGCACTTCTCCTTGACTGTACAACCTAAGCAGGAGGATCTCTCCTGCTGTCATGTCTCTTTCATACAGAGCTCTGCCAAAACACGGTGGCACAAGGAATATTCAAGGAATACAGAGAGTGCTTCTCTCCTGTGATATTTCTTTATGTACCAGAAAGGAGGAATAACAGAAGCAAAACAAACTTGGATTCAATCAGTACAGCATGACAAGTACTCAGTTGTACTCCAGGCCTTTGCTTGAGTAAACAGCAGTGTGCCTGTGAAATGTTCAAAACAAAAAAATAAATAGCCTTTAAAGACACAAAGTGTCTGTATAAACAGAGGATGGAGGAACACTACTCGATTCCCAGCACCTTTTGATGGAAAAAGGAATCAGCAAGTCTCTCTTTAGCAGGAATGGAGAACTGGGATACAGACCCTGCAGCAAGGCTTCTTGCAGTCCCACGAAATCACACAACAGATGCCCAGGTGCCCACTTTCCACACAATACCTACCCAGCATTGATAACCAAATAAGGACCTAAGAAACAGCTGTAGACAAAACAGCCTTAGACAGAAGACAGCGAAAGAGAGACTGAAGGCACTGCTGCTGTCATAGATCCCTTCAATAAGCAGGAAAACTCTTTAACAAAGTTCGTTACATAGTTTAGGGGGACAAATCTCTGCTGATCCCTACAAGAAAGGGGCAGAAGTCTTAGCACAGGATTACCAAAAAATAAATACAGTACAAGCAGTGATCTGGTTTCCTTTTGAACACAACAGTTACACATGGATTCTTATCTTCAGGAATTCTCCAAATTAGTTACACAATCCCTTCCATTGGGCTTATCATGCTCAATCTCCCAACAATTTAAACTCCTCTCTCCTTCCAGTGCTGTTTGGAGATTCACTCTATGAGTGTTAAGGAACCTTCCAGTTTCTGGCCTAAATTAACTAGAAAATAAGCACTCAATCTGGGACTAGTATTATCCTTTTATATAAAAATTTTCCCTCCCTGATGCATCACCCTCCAATCCATTTACAAATAGTTGTCCTATGCCCTTATAAGCATCTGCCAACCAGGCTATAGAAATCAAGATATTTTTATCTCTTTTTAAGGAATAACAGGGAAATGTTTAATCCATCCCATTCTTCTAACCAACCTACTAATCCTAGCTCGTACCTGTCTAAATTCAAATTAGGCTTTGTTAAAGTTAGGTGATCTCAGCTGTACACAAAACTTTATCGTGGCCACTTACAATGGCTTGGGTGCCTCTACAAAACCGCCTTGCTTAGCATGCCCAAAAATTACATTATGTTTTTTACTTCAGCTTCACACTGGTTGCTCATAGACACCCACAAATTTGATTAACCATCGAATTTGTCTCTTTTTCTTTTCTTCTATGCTTTTATTTGTTTCAAAGACGCAGCAGCAAGTACAAGCAAGACAGCTCACTTCAGAGATGGCTGCTGTGCTGCTTCTGCCCTGCCACAGGGCTTGTGGAATACATGCTGTATTCTGGGCCACTTTCTTAAATCAGTGGCAGGATTAGCACACAAGGTGAATGGATTATTTTGCAAGGTTTAGGTATTGCAGAGATATAGTTCTCCTCTGCAGTAAGGAATTAACTTTCTCAATATTTCTACATCAACAGATACTTGTGGTTACATGTAAATTGAGAAGGAAAACTTTACATAGTTTTTCATGCAAAATAACCAACAGGGGATAACTTTTGCATACAGATAAGTGAGATCTCACCTGGAGTACTGAGTGCAGTCCTAGAGCTGCAGGCATGGCAAAGATGTGTTGGACTGAGTCCAGAGGAGGGCCACAAAGATGCTCAGAGGGATGGAGCACCTGAAGAGCAGGAGAACCAGTAACACCAAATGTCACAGGAATTTACACAAATGTGAAAGCGAAATTCTAGGGACATTTTCTGAAAAGAAACTGTCAAACACAGCACAAGTGAACACAACACAAGTAAATGACCAAGAAAGAGCAAAGCACTCATTGTATTGCAAATCGGCCTTCCAGCTGCACTGCCCTTTTGTGGCTGCTGAATGCCACCAGAAAGCTCACAGCCATGACTAACATCACAGATGTCAGAACAAGACCAATTGCACAATTTTTTTAAAAGTTTCCTATACATGAGATTGAAATGACATGTTTCCTGTGAAACATTTTAATTAGTTAATTAGCTTCAAACACATGCACATGCTCACAGTGGTCTCAGGGAAAAGTACAAGTTTTTGGCTTTCAGCAGATCAGTGACATAAAAGATTACATAATAATATTATCTTAGACTTAAGAAGAGCCAGAGCTAAGATTTTAGCATCTTCTTAAGTTTGAATTATGGTCTGTTTCTGTACTGCATGGCATCACAGGGATAAAAAGTAAAATATTACCTGAAAAATTTGCTTTTGAATGACCTCAGGCACACAGCTCTTTGTGGCCCACAGACACGTGGCTGTGAGTTGTGCTCTGCTATAGCTTTGCCTCAAGTTGGTTTGGTCACGGCACAGGCCATAACACTAAGAATCTAGGAACCTGGGAAAGCAGGATGGCTTCCTGGACACCTGGCTCCTGAGAGGAGTGTACTGCAAATGCACCCTACTACCTGTCCTGTTAATTAGCCAAGGATAAGGCTTTTGTGTTGCCCTGTCACTACACAGACTTTATACCAACTACTAGTTTCCTCTCTTTCTGACATTTGCATTTATTTACAAAATACATAAGCACTACTGAGCATCAAGGAAGCACTTCCTTTGCTCATGATGCCACACCTCCTTCCAGCCAGTAGCTGAGCCCTAAGTGCTCCTTCTCCCTCTTGGCTTCGTTCTTCAAATAAATCTGTGTGATGTTTCTGCAAGCTTTCCTTGGCTGCTGCTCTCCCAGACCCACACTTCCATAGGAAGATCATCACCATCTTTGGGGTCTGTTTGGCTGCTCGTAAATTCTGCCGACACAGCTCACAACATCACTGAGATTTCTGTAAGACTTACACTTTGAACAGCAAAGATTATTTTAGCTGTGCCAGGAGAGAGCCAAATAACTTTCTTACACTTGTGAAAGTTTCACCTAATTCTTCTACCACTGCTTTTTCCACAGACTGTACATTTCCCCCTGCCAGTCACCAAGCATTTCTGATGACCAGCTACAAGATAAGGCAGAGGACCATCCCTTCTGCACCTTTGCTCACTGCTGTGTTAATTTCTGCACAGGAGTCAAAGGGACAGTCATGGTCTTGGGCCTGAGTCTAGAGACAAGGCAAGCTCTGTGTTCCCTTTGGAAGGGGAACATTTGGCCATGCACCAGGCACCAGAACTACTGGGAGCAATGGAATTAGGCAAAGCTGAATAATTCCTCTCCCAGGCCTCCCACCCCCTCACTAAAAACCTTGGGAAAGCTCAAATCCAAGCTTGATCTTTAGGTACAATATGCGTCAAGGCCACAAAGTGCAAGCTTGCAACTAAAGGTGCTTTGAATACACAACAGATTTCCCAGATGGGAATTTCCTCCATTATTATATTTAATTTTCCATTTCCTAACATTCAAATACCAAAGAATACATCCAAGCACACTCGGCTTTGAAGAAAGCAGTTAAGCAAGGACTAAACTAGGAAAGAACACTTGGCCTTCTACAACACAGCCATTACATTAACTCCTCTGAGAGCTGGTCTTTTGAATCCAAACATAGTTTGTTTTTTTAAAGTCACTAGCGATTACCAGGGGAAGAAAATAATTGTTGGGAAAAGCTTGGTTAATTCAGTGACCAACATAACATTTAACTCCATCCCAAGCTTTCTGCAGAATAATACATTGCGAGATGATGGCATGCTGTACTCTGAGGGCCAGCCTCAGAAAAAAACCAGTCACCCAGAAACTCAGTTCAAATGAAAAGCACAGCTATTTTTTGGAATAGAATGACTGCTGGGCACACAGCATTAGGTTTGAACTCTGGCAATATAAAAAGACTTACTTTTATGTATAAAAAAATTCAATGTACAAGCTGAAATAAGAAGTATCTCTTTATGATGTTCTGTGGGCTTCAGAACAAAAAGAAATCCAACCCGGTTTTTTAGAGGAAAATGTTTTTTAAAAAATCTATTCAAGAAACCCTGGAAATATGCAGATTAAACCCTAGACTATCACAGCATCTTGTATTCTTACTTTCATTACCACTAAACACCACAAAGGAAAAAATGGAAAAAAAAGAAAATACTTCTTAGGACTCTTCCAGACCAAGCTGTGTGCATCAGCTGCAGACTTCCAGATCTTCTTTTAAGCCAAGGTTGCTCCAGCTGAAAGCTTTTTACAGTCTGCAGTTAGATCAGAAAGGTATAGCAAAGGGGCAATGGGTAATATAATGAGAACCTGAATGTAATTTGAGGTTTTGCCTGTGTAAGCTGGTATTTTCTGAAAGAACAAACACATCAGCATCACCCACTTCAGCTATAATCCTTCTTCACCGAGAGTGAGGTACAAGTAATGAGACTAAGTGTAAACCTTGGCTGTACTGCCAATGCCCAGGAGAAGAGGCCAGGCTCTTCCAAACCCACAAATCCAGAAAGAAGCCCCATAACCTTTGACAAATGCAAAAATGTTGCACGGAAATAAAACCTCAGCTGTTTGTCTGGACAAAT
Source organism: Corvus kubaryi (assembly GCF_017639235.1). Classification (NCBI taxonomy): domain Eukaryota; kingdom Metazoa; phylum Chordata; class Aves; order Passeriformes; family Corvidae; genus Corvus; species Corvus kubaryi. The sequence goes on along the minus strand of NW_024581066.1, from coordinate 1,369,358 downwards.
CACCGCAGTGAAATGTGCTTACAAGCAGAAAACTTGATCTGTAGTCAGGAGATGTTATAATGTTTTCAGTAACTGGATGCTTCACAATTCCAGCACTACTTTTAATCGGATTTACTGACTGTTTTACAGAATGGTCATGGGGAGCCAAAAGGGGCTCTCATCCACCCTGTGTGCCTCTGTCAGCATAACAGTGATTGCTGCCTCATTGGGAATTACAAAACATGATGATTGGAAGAAGCCCTTTCACTCTACATGGAAGCAAGGAAAGGAAAACACAGGTGAATTTGCTCTGAAATAGTATTAGGGAGGAAAAAGCATTTCCTTCTCTCTTCAGGGTGTTTCTAGTTGTTGTATTTTTATTGTAGTGCAGTTTGTTTTAAATATTAGAAAATGCTATTCCCAGGGTGAAGAGAAACTGAAATACTGAAAAGTTCTCTGATCTTGGCCCATCAGTGAAAGCAGTTTGAAATGTCTGCTTCTACTAAATGTTTTGTTTGTGTAACTTCCACTAGGGATTAAGTCTAATGCTTTATTTCCATTAGAATGTCCTTTGAACAGGATTTTATAAAAGCTTAAATGAAATGAGAAAACACTTGGGTCAGAACTTGTTCATAGCGGTGTTTCTTCAGGACTTGATTAGCCTGGGATTGAATGAACTGCATTCTATCAGCTGACAATCAGTAAATAAAAGTCTGGGCAATTACTTTTTTTTCAGTTCAGTGACCCTTTCACAGCAACTGCAGCAAAGTAGCAAAGTAAGCACGAATGTGAAGCCATTCACTGAGAGACATTCACAGAAAAGGACACATTTGCTGGCTGATACATCTACAGTCACGCAAGCAGGGCACCTCAGAATACAGTCAGCTGAAAATAAATGTAGCAGATTTGGCAGTTTATGGGCCAAGTTTTGTTCACAGTTAGACAGGCCTGTATCTATCATTTCACTGAATTTAAAAACAAAACTAAACTTTAAACTGGATCAACAAAAGTGTTGTCTGGATCTCTGAATACAGCGGAGAATCAAAAGGCATTTAAAAGTGTTTGAAAAGAAAATCCTCCTCCTTTAGGACTTCATACTGCAGGATTTATACCAACCCCTAGAAGATAGAGATTGGATTATGATTTACTGTATGTGGGATAAGAGGTGATGTTCTCTCACACGTGCCTACTGTCAGTTTTTTGTTTTTCGGGGTTTTTTATTTATTAATCCATAAAATGAAGTGTATTACTTCTCCAAACTTCTGTGCATATTATTTATGATGTCTCTTCTGGTATCACTTTTTCTTTCCACAATGAGCTGTAAAGAAGTGAAGTACACAGATATTTCTGTGGTCACAGCAGGCCTCAAAAAAATCCTTATACAGAACATTTCCCTGCAGGATGCTCCACCTGGTTTTCAGCATACGAATGTGACAGAGAACTAAAGCAGTAATCCCTGAAAGAGGGAATAGTGTCAGGAGAAAAATGTTGCCAGAGTACAACGTGCTTTCTGACAGCAGTGGAAATTTTAATCATGACAGCACCAGAGCATAGGACTCCATGGTTAGCCCTGAACATTTTTCCTACAATAAAAATGTCTCTATATTTCTTCTTACATTTTTAGTGGGGGAGAAAAAAAGCTACTCCCCTGATTTGCAGTAAATTACAGCTACAGGCAAAACATTTCTGACCATCTACTTTTATCTATGCACAAGATACAATCATTTTCTGTTGCAGCAAGTCTCCAGCACATTCAGTTATAATTTCACCCAAGGTTAACCAACATCCCTCACCCCTCCCCACCCCAAACCTGGTCTTGCTTTGGAACACGCTGGTGATTTTCCACTCTCTGCACAACACCGTCTCTGATGTTTGTCAGGTGTCTCGGCTACATGGATCAGGATTTTATAACCAGACAATCCATTTCTCTGTGATGCACCACACTTAGAACTCTGCCCTCCTCCCAGGAAGTCAGGTCTGAAAATAAACCCAACCTGTTTGTTTCATTTGTTTCAATAAAACCAGTTATTAATAAATTATTAAAATAACACCCTTTCCCCCACTAGTATTTTCTTTCATAGTCATCTGAAGTCTTCTCAAAAATCACTGCTTTTTGATTGCATGTAGGGAGCAAAAGAAAAATATTTTATAGAACATGGTGAAATGAGGGACAGTTGTTGTTAAGCAGAGGCTCTTGCCACGCAGCCTTCTCCTCCCCATGCTTGCCTTTCTCTTCCCCCACCAGCCTTTAGCATGCTCCAGAAATGCAGCTTGATCTTAAGAAAGCAAACCAAAACCACTTTCAGCTCTTTCTTCCCACTCAATCCTTACACCATTATCTCTTTCGAGCCCCACTTCCCTCTCTTCTCCAGCACAGCTTCTCTGCTGGACCATGAAATGTTACTACCAGCTGCACCCTTTCTTGCCATCTTCCTAATCATGGGCAGAGGTGGAAGAAATGGACTCAAAAACAAGCCTAAAGCTTGTTCTAACAGCAGGACTGGCAGGTACACAGATGACCTTGGGTATTGTTGCCATCTACCTGTACTGTTTACATTAATTCCACACACCTGCACAACAGCCAGCAGCTCCTGAGGGAGCACTGATGCCATCAACTGAATCCTGTGCAGAGACATACCAGCCTGGGTTTCCTAGGAATCCCTCCACCTTCCAAAAAGCAACATGTGGCATCTCCTCTGGACAAGGGCAACAGCTGTACATAAAGCTTATTTCAATCTCAAATCCCTCCATTTCCTGCTTTACTTTACTTATCTTCATCAGGCACAACCAGATTCAGAGGGAGACTTGTTGCTGCAAGTGCTATGCAGGGAAAGTGTTTGCCAAAAACAGAACTCAGGAGTTCTGCTGGAATCTGTCTGTCAAGATTTTCTCCTCATCCTTGCAGAGGTCTTGTATCTTCCAACACATTTTTTTCCCTTTGATGACCCCAAATCTGCTTTAAACTTTAGTGGTTTCTTTGAATATCCAGATGTGGCTTCTCTACCTCTCTGGTAAGGCCCACAGGAGCAAGTGAGGAAGATACATGAGGAAGATCCTCATGTTTTCTCAGAATTGACTGAAGGGCTCACAGAACCTGAGTTTATCAGGATATGTACACAGTTAAATATAATAATTTTAACTGTTCTGAGTTCAGAGCCACAATCTTAAGACACAGTCTATTTGTTTATTAAACTGCGTAATGATGTCCTGGGAAACTTCTTAAGTTGCTTATATCCTATGAAGTGACATCACTGAAATGAAACAGCGGGTCGCAGTGTCACAGCTGGAAACCTTGAATCCATCATAACAAGATCTTCAAGTTTCCAATCCAAAAGCTCTGGAGTGCTCAAGTATTTTTCCCCCTAAGGGTATTAGCTAAGGATTCTGCTTTCCATGGTTCATTGTGAATAGGACTTGGTACTGAGCTATTGATAGGGTATCTCTGGAAACTCTAGCTGTGAGAGCACTGTGTATGGAAAAGCACAGAGCCAGAAGCTGAGCTACAGTCCTGTCCAGCCCTGAAGGCAGGGTTACTTTGCTGTGAGGTGCCTACAAGCTTCAGAGCTGTATGAAATACAGGTAAACAGTCCAAGCTGGATGACAGATAAATCCAGGCTTAGGTAAGGGAATAGATACAGGCATTACTTGTGCATGGCAAAACAAGAGAAGAGGATCTATGTGAAAAAGATGTCCATCAAGGCAGAGGAGACAGCCATCCACAGAAATGCATGGAAGAGGTCCCTTATAAAGAAACATCTTATGTTCAGCTTTTTCCTGTTTGACCAATGGAATTCAATGTTCTTGCACCTCTATGAGGTTACAGACAAGAAGAGTGGTAGAAGAATAATGCTGAAGTAATTTGGACAGACCTAAGGACTCAAGCCTTCAGATTTGTCTGACAGTAATCTTGAACAACGATGCAGACAGTTCCTGCAAATGCTTCTGTGTGAAGTCATCTGCAGGGAAGGAAGTTTTGACTGTCTAGCATCAGTTGTCTAAATAGTCTCGTACCTACTGAGGCTGCTAATGGAGACCATATTTCTGTTAGCAGATTTACTGCAAAACTAGCATCTAGCTCATGTGGAAACCCAAATCCAGCAGGATTTTTATGACCACTTCTTGCAGGTGCAAATTTCCAGATTTTCTCATCAACCACAGAATGGTTCAGTTTTTTCCCCCAAGCCCTTTTAGTGACTACAGTTAATTTCTAAAATTAATGTGTTCATGAAACTCACTAAGATGCATCTGTGGGGGGGGGGGGGGAAAAAGTTACAAACTTTAACAAACAAACAAACAAACAAACAAAACTATTTAGAAAAATCTTCCAAAGATAAACAGAATTTCCTGTATGGCTTATTGGCCTATCTAGGATTAACCAGCCCAATAAGAAAGATTATTAAACCTTTCTAAACCACAAAAAAGGCCTGAGAAATTTCAACATGATCTGGAGGAGGAAAAGTTAAGTAATGAGTGTTCTTGCCCTCACATATAAAATACAAAGGATCATTTCTTAAAGGTAAAACCCACAAGAATAACTATTTTAGTGCCAATTTTCGTTGCCTGGAGAACAAGGAGTAACCTTATACAGCCTCAAGTCAGTCTGATAGTTACCCATTAGCTGTAGCCACTTGTTACTTTTTAAGCACTACAGGTCATGCCCCAGTGAAACAAAAAGGGGGAGATGGTGGAAATTGAAGGAGTCCTTCAAAGAAGGAAAAGAAGCATGAAGCAGCAAGGTGGCTTATCCAAGAAATTTTGAACAGAGGGGAGGAGTGAAGTGAGATCTTTACAACAGTAGTGACGGAGGCAGAAAATAGGGATTTCTCCTCTCATCTGTCTGTGTCTGAAATACCAGCACCCAGACTCACTATGGACAGGCAGAAAATTTTGCCTGTAGAAAACTCCAGAAGGAAAACCAGGTAAACACTCCATTTCTCACTAGATAAGAGTAAAATTAATGGTTATTCTACAGAATAGGGACAATATCTCTGTCCAATACAGTATTGCATTAAAAAAAAAAGAATTCTGAAAGAAAGGTGTTTCAAGAAATGCACAGCTTTCTGCACCTCTAAAAGCTATTGGGAGAATATAAAATAAAATCTCTTCCCAGCGCTTCACACTCCTTCACATTGCACATTTAAAGAGAAACAAATAAGTTGTATGGGACAGTGATGAGCCTCTGAACAATCCTTCTTTTCATCAGGATCCAAACTGGGTTTCAAAAGCTGCTTGACACATGCCTAGCTATTTCTGTTCCACAGCAATAAAGTCATGGAAAGTTTTCCATGTACCACAGCAAGGCCACAGAGCAAACAGTTTATCACTGGCGTGTCTGAGCTTGCAGGATAAAAAACAAACAAGGAGTAATATATGACAAAACCTTGAAAGTGGAATTTTGGACTCTAATTACCTGGTCAGAAGCTCTTTTGAATGGGCTGTGTGAGCTAATAAATTTCTTGTTAGAGAACAAGAACAAGTCTACTTTGTCTGGACTCTAATCTTGGGTTTGTAGCAGATTGTTATCAGTGCTTTTCCCCTGGAATTCAGTTTCTCTGCACAGATTTAAAAGAATAAGTCTTTTTCTCTTCCTTCAAGGCAATAGCATGTGATATAGCTGCTCCTACTTTTTGCCCATATTTGGTGTGAACAGTGACTGGCTTAATTTTTGCTTATGCTTTGGTTTCATTTCGCTTTCCAGCAAGAAGAGCCTGCAGAATTCCTAAAGAAGGCCTCCCACTAAGTACTTTTTCTTTTCTTGTTCTTCTGTGCAGATTTTACTGGGGAGCCATTAGGTGCATGCCCTGTATCTTTGGGAGCTGGTGGAAGGCAGCTCAGGGTAGTTCACAGGCAGAAGGTGATGGGGTTTCCTGGTGGCTCTGGCACACGGCTGTGTTCAAGAGCAAATGGGCAAATTCAAGTGCAGTGGTTCTTGCTGTGCCATATCTCACAGCTGAGGTCCTGCAGAGCCTACAACTGCCCTCTGGCACCCCTTGCCTGGTCAGATGCCAGAGCACTGATGTGGGGACAACAACAACATTAGTAAAGAGCTATGGTTCGTCTGCTCCAAAGACAGAGTGATTTTAAAATATGGAAAAAAAAAAGAGGATCAGGACTTGGGATTTATCGATTTTTATAAAAAATCCAGAGGAAATCACAGAAAGCAAGGATGACTTGCCTCCCCTTAGGGGGGAGTGAGTCAAGATGGCTATAGAATTGGAAGGGACATTTGAAGGTCATCTTGTCCAACCTCCCTGCAGTCACCAGGGACACCTGCAAGGCCTGGCCTTGAATGTTTCCAGGGATGGGGCATCCACCACCTCTTGGGGCAACCTGTTCCAGTGTTTTACCCTTACACTGTAAAACACTTCTCTAAAAATACGTTTTTTAACTTCTGTAGAATAACAATGGCCTCTTGTCTGTGTGTGTTTCATTAAAGTCTACCCACGTCTTCCTCTTGTTTTGTTATCCAAACCAATGTCACTGTAACAGTAAGGAAGGTCCCCTTGACCCTTCTATGATCATGTTATCACAAATGTAAGACTTCTCCAAAAGAGCAAATGTGCCAAACCATCCCAAGGATGCTGAGCTGAATGGAAAGTACACACTGATCAAATACGTGCTATCGCTGATGGAGAGGGAACTGAGAGCTGGCATTTCCATGACATTTTGTTCTTGTAAAGCCAAGAACTGTTCTATAACCTTTGAATGTGCCTTGAAATTGTTAATCTCACACCAGAAATAAATGGAGAGATTTGGAAAAGATGCAATTATTTATTCTCAGTCCACAGTACCACACATAAATAGCTCCTATTAGGAAATACCATTAATAAATAAGTCCTCATGATGACTGTGAGAAATAACTGATCATATCAAAAGAATTTACAACTTAAGAGCAGGGTGACATAGTAACTCCATGCAAGGTTATCTTGCTCTCTCCTGTTGTAATAGGCACATGTGCCTAGCTGAAAGTTTATTTTAAAAACCATACTCATATTCCAAAAGTCAGCTAAGAATAGTAGTCGGCAAATACAAGGTGTTTTCACACCATCCATTAGTCAGAGCTCCAGGAATAGCACTGTATAAGAATCAGGGAATTAAAACATTTTTATCACTTCCACCCTGCACTGGGTCATTTCTCCTGAAATGTGAGTTCTAATGAAAGTTGCTAATACAGATTTGGCCCGGAGTACAGATTGGTTGGACTTGAATGGAAAGCAAGCAGGAACAAAAAATGCCATGTTCAAGGGAGAAACAGTGAAAAGACTCAAAATACAGCTGAAATGTTCAGCACAAGAGAGGAAAATAATTTCAGCTGCTGATTTTTCTGGCAGAACAGAAGTCCAATTTGTCTCTTTTAAAAATGCATGCATACCCTTCTGAAGCAGCTGCCTTCAGCCTCCTTTTTGCTCCTTTGCAACCCTACTGGGATGCATTGACATACATAGACACCACCTTTAACAGGCATCACAAAGTACCTCAATTCTGTCTAGTTCTTTTCTTTTGGAAAAGTGCAAGAGCACTGTCTATCCTGAATTTTGTCCAATATTTTGTCTGATATAGTTTGAGAATGTTCCAAGTGATTTAAAACAATAACAAGAGTTGTCATGAGGACAGCTCAGTGCATTTACTAAATGGTCTTGTTTCTTCTGTTAAGGAAGATCTACTATGGAGGAGGGGGATAAAGGCCAAAAAACCCCAAATCGAAGCAACAAGACCAAAAAGCAACACCAAAGCCTCTCCAAAAAGAAGAGAAACCCCACAAGACCATAAAAATGAAATAAAATAAGTCATTCACCACTGAGCATAAGATATTTCACCTGCAGCCTGTGGGATATACAGGTTGCTTAAAATACGGTTAGGTTTGTGATGTATGCGGATTTCACTTATCCTTTGATAGCTTATTTTATTCTTAACCTGCATTTTATTGTCACAGGTATTGCATAATTGCTACCACACAGAAAAAGAAGTCAGGATTGTTGGGGTGACTTTGTACAGGTGTTTTACTCCACACTCTCGTGCCTCCATGCCTCTGCAGAGACACATAATTTATCACAGTGGGCAAAGCAATTTTAAAATTGCTGTTGAGGAAATGCAAGTCCTACATGGTGATTTCCTTGAATCAAAGTGCCTCATAAAATGGGGAATTACATAAAATTACTTTTTTGCAGTGTGGGAGAAAGCAACAAGACAGCTACAAGAGAAATATTTTAGATCACAACTTAATTGTAGATGCTGCATAATTCTCACAGCATCCCAGCCTGCTTCCATCAGGTGAACATCACAGTTTTTTAGAAGAGCTTGTAGCAGTCCATGCACTTCTCACTAGAGCCTCATAAAATTCCAATAACAGTAAAAACAAACAAATAAACAAACAAATAAACAAACAATGTCTCCTCTGATATATACCTTGAAGTAGTTCTCCTGTATTAACCCAACATCACACCACAGAGCATCCGTTTTTCTTCAACATTTTCCAAACAAGCCTATCCATTCATCCAAGCTCATGCATACAATATTTACTCATTTCCACTAACATTAGATTTAAATGTGACCATTAACTTCTGGAGGCTTCTTTAAAAGGCAGACTAGAAAATCCCTTCTTTCTGTCATTTTGTGGTTGCTATGTTTAAAGGATCTTCCCTCTGGGAATTTGCTGTGGTCAAAAGGCTTCATCACAAACACACTGTACTACATTTGCTGTAAAAACAAGAAGTGAGAGCCTTCTTCATTTCCTTTTCAAGAACCATGGTTTATGATGTTTTAATTAATGTCTCTTAGCTTGACAATTCAAGAATTTAAGAAGTAATTTGAACATACTTTCACTGCTTTATTACCACCACTTAAGGCTGTGGTCGTTGGTGCAGGGGCCTGTGTGCTCGTTGCATATCTCTAAGTTGGTTTGTGTCTGAATGTATCATGTACCAGCTTCTTTTTCTTCCTTACAATGGTCCCATAAGATGTAGATATTTAGAATTTTAAAATAGCATGAAAAGACCAGAAAGTGCACTACCCTCACCATAAGATCCTGGAGGTCTAAGTAAAACAAAGGCATCTCAAGCTGTACCACGAAGTAAAAGCCAGTTGTTCAAAACTAATGCTGAGACAGCTTTGATATTTTTGAAGGATGATTTATAGAATAATTTACAGTGGGAAAAAAGGCATAAGAATTGTATAGGCAAAGCTCAAACAAATATGAGGAAGATAACTCTGTGTTTATGATAAGAGTGAGAAACAAAACCCCGCCAACATTTAATGCAACTTTACAATCTGGTAGCAGAATTTTTGAAGGGCTAGATGAAGCCTATCACTTTCTTAGTCTCCCAAGAATCAGAAGTATTTGGCAGATGCTTGAAACAGGAAACAAATAAGTTTTATTTGAGGCCTCAAACATTATTTATAAAAATCTCAGCTCATAGTAATCTACCGTGAAACCTTGTACTATCACATCTGTAAAATGTATATTTTAAGACACAGCTTTAGAGTTTTGGAGTTGCCTGAACCATCTACATTTCTACCATTCATATATATGTATATACATGTGTGTGTGTCTGTGTGTGTGTGTGTCTGTGTGTTTGTGTAGGTGTATGTATATTTATAAAGCAATTTGTTTTTCTTTAAAATTTGTTTCCCATAAGTCAAAACCTCCTCATTGCACTAAATTGTTTGGTTTAAACCCTGATCTCTAGGGCATTAATACTGATAAACAATATTTTTGTGGGTTTGGGAAAGCTGAAAATATTTTCACTTTAAAAATCCCATAGTGCAATCCCATAGTTCCAGCAATCAAAAACACGGCATGTTCTCCAAGCATGATTCACTGTGGCTGAGCCCCCAAAGCAGCAGTGCTAGTGGATGATCGCCAGTGGAAGTGTAGTCTAGAAAGAGGAAAAATAACCCCATAAAACGTAAATAGATGTTGTTTAAAACAAATTGTGTGTGGGTACCACTCACAGACAGGCAGCCAGCATTACGTATTAGTCCAGATGTAGGTTAGGTTTCTGCCTGGCGAACAGGAGCTTACCCCTTCGATGTTCTCAGCCAAAGAAACAAAAACTGAATCAGGGCCTGATATAAAAATCTGTCTCTCCTTGGCTAAGTTAAATCTGTTCTGGGGACCCCATCCTGAGAGCACCTTGCCCTGTTTGCTCCCACTGTGGAGGGGATGTGCTGCCAGCTGCGGGATGAGGCTTCCCACATGATATTTGCCACCTTTGCCAGTCACTGGAAAGGGAGGGATTTCTGACAGCAGTTTTGCAGACCGTATAGGGGCTGGCTAGTCAAATACTTAGCATCTGAATGAATCCTAGCTACCTACATCCTCTTGGCCCAGTCTCAGTGCAGCTCAGTGCAGCCTCAGCAACAGCATTTGATATACAGCAGAGCAAGAGCACAGCACCTGAAGCTTCTTACTGTAAACCATACACCAAGAAATACACTACAGACATTTAGCAGCCATATAAGGAACAACCCTGGCACTGATCTGCCATTCTCAGTTCAGTCTCCCTTACCTCACACTGCTGCAGCACAGCTTCTGCCTGTGCAGACTCCCACCGACTTTTGGGTTGCACAACCCTGTGTCTGAAAGCAGATGAACCCAGTAATGCAATGACCAATTCTACAAACTATAGCCAACAACAACAAAAAAGTAGAACTAGCCCTCACATCTGTGCTTTGCTCTCACCTCTGGTACATTTTTGCCACACCCCCCCAAAGTCAGAGGGTTCATGGCAAGTGTTATTTTCTCTGCCCTCAACTGGACTAACTGCATTGCTCCCCAGTCCTCACCAGGGCATGCCTCCTACATCCCCAGATCCCCCCATGGTAGCAGAATGGCTCCAGACTGAGACCAGCTTAGGCTGAAGATGCCTTTATGCAACTCCTCCTGTTCCAACCTGTCCAAACAGGTCCTGAAAGAGCTCATTCCTCTGCTCAGTTTTCATATGAGAGCAGAGGTAGCTTTGCAAAACAGCCTCAGCCAGGATGAATCCTACCTAGCCTGCACAGCCAGGAAAGCACAGGTCTGTAGGAAAGCACAGGTCATAGATACAAGTGGTGCTTCCAAGGAAATATTGCTCTTCATTCCTGAAGGTCCAGACAGGGAGAGAGGGACTGTCTCGGCAAGGGGGAGCAGAAGTCCCTGCCATGTTTACAGGGCATCTTACAAGCAAGGAAGTGCACAATCAGCAGGAGTCAAAGTACAAATCACAACTGAGCCCATGAAGCTTTCTAGCTTCAGGTATCATATGCAGCCTTAGGCCAGGCAGTAAAAGACCCTCTGAGCTCTAACATCTCATGATCAATCACTCCTGGAAATGACCAGCGATGCCAGTGCATGTCTAAGGGGCAGCCCAGGAAAGGTTAGTGTTGCTCAGTAGAGGAGAAGAGCAGCACTTATATCTTCATTCATTCATTCACGGTATTTGTATTGGCACAGACATTGTGTAACTCCCAGGGAAAAGGGAATTGCCATCCTCAGGAACACTTCACAGTAAGAAGGGCCTCTGTTCTGTTCTCAGCATGAATAGAACTGAGAAGGACATGAATGAAACCTGGCCATGAACTAAAGAATATAAAAGAATGTTTCTGCCTATTTCAGAGGAAAGACATATTTGCAGCTTTACTTATATTTTAAACAAACAGACAAAGGATTTTTGTCTCCTATATGAGACACAGACAGGGAAGAATTTTTTTACTTTAACTGCAAAATTTTATAGATTGTCTGAAGTTGGGGGAATTTTAACCAGCTGGAGCTTGAGCTACTTCAGGGCTGGGAAAATACTTTATCTTTCATGTTTGATTTGGATGGCTTTATAAAAGGACAGGAAGGTCCAATTTTGCAATGCATCCAGGCAATTTTGTTTGTGTCACAGCACCATGAATTAATTTTACTTCCCCAAGCTATCATTCCCATTGACCAATCTCCATCCTCACGTATTTATAAACCTAGTTGCCCATTTTGTCTGCTGAGTCAGGTTTTGTCAAGCTGTGGTAAAGCCCCTCTATGCTTTTGTGTGCCCAAAAGATGCTCTTTCTGCTTCCAGACTACCTTACCTGACCATGTGCATGGTTCTGTTCTGGCTCTAGCAAAGTCACAGGGTGCACGTGAGCTAACCTGCTTCTTATCTTATGAGGTGTCTACTTCTGATATCCTTCAGATGTCTGTACTGTCTTAATGAACTATTGCCAGCAATATCACTGAGAGAGGTTTTGTTATTTCTTCCCTCCATCATATTTGCATGTTTTTCTTTCAAGTCTCCTCGTCTTCTCAAACTTGACAGCCTTACACACAGTTTCAGTGTGTAACATCATTAATAAAGTAGATTATCAAGTGAAAGAAAACCTCACCTATATTATTCAATCACAGCAGAGAGCAAAGCAGCACATCTATCCTTAACTGTGGTCAATACCTGTGGTAATGCTGGACAGCAAGTCAGGAGATGGGCACCATGTCTTCCTTTGAATTTAGCAGCAAATACTAAACACCAAAAGCTGCTCACCTGTCCATAGGTGAAGGGTTGTTGGTTTTTTTTAAATTTCCATTCATGTTTTCTTCTTTGGCTCCTCTTATTTTCTGAGTCCTACAATCCAAAAAAACACTGTATAACTTCTCTGCCTCTGCCAAAAATTGAGATATATATGATTGGGGCATGTATTTAGAATAATTCAGATGTTGCTATGAGTTTATTAAATTTTATCTACTGGACTGCTAGCTATCAGTCTTCTCTTTTGTGTGTTAGTTGTGGCAGAGATGTCATGAACCATGTGCACTTGAGACTATACAGCTTTAAGAGGTGAAAAGAAACCTGAGGGGGGGGAAGTTCCTCACAGCCTTTTATTGCAGATTCTTTCGTGAATTCGTGTTCCCTTCTAAAAGGTCAAAATCATGGCAATGGAGGAAAGAGAAGGCATCTCTTGACAAAGCCTTCATCTTCTTACCTTCAGGTCCCATCCCTTTCAAAATAGCTAATTCTGAGTTTACATAGGGGTATTTTAAGAAGAGGTAAAGTACTGGGAAGGGCCTCATTTGAAGGAAATGCAGGTATAGCTGTGCAAGGATTTGGTGAAAATTAAAGAACACTGCAATTCTTGGAGCTACCAGAACAGTTTGGGCCACAGGATGTGGCTCTGAATTCATACAGGGGAATACAAAGACAACAAAAATATTTAGGATGCCACTATACCAACCAATACACTTTTTAGGTCCTTTATTCTTTCCATTATCTCTTCTTCTGACAGCACCTCTGGTCCTTGCCCCTCTGATACTGGCCTGTGTGTGGTGGGGGTGTTTAAGCTCTCTCCACAGATGATGTTTATGCCTTTCAGACCAGCCACTTCATCTGCCCAGCCCACACAACTGACAAAACAGATCGTGACTTATCCTAAAACCTTAGCCCAAAACCCACGCCCACTCATCCAGGGAAAAACTGACACTCATTGGTTTTTAAAGTAGCGCTCCTCCTCTGTCCACACCATGAATGTAAAACTTATGATTCAATCTATATTTGAGTGTAAATTTATTCATTAAGCCTCTTCACAACAACTTTTATGAAAATGCAGGGTTGGTCAGACACGAGGTGGATTTGTTTGGACACAGAAGGCAAATGCAGTATCAGAGGCACCACGGTTCTATTTGTTACTGTAGAGTTTCCTCAGGAGATAAAAGTATGGAGCACTGGAACATGCTGTTGGAAGTTTTGTAGGCCTGATAGTACAGAAGGGAATGCATTCACTTTTTCTCATCACCACATCTTTAAGGTTTTGTGAGAATGGACCACTTCCTCTCATGCATTAAATGCTATTAAATAATTGCTAATATTTTTCCCAGCTTACTTACAGAATCATAGAACACCCTGAGTTGGAATGGACCCACAAGGATCATGGGAGTTCAACTCCTGGCCCTGCACAGGACAGCCCCAAGAGTCACACCATGTGCCTGAGAGCATTGTCCAAATGCTTCTTGAACTCTGTGAGATTTGACCACTTCCCTGTGGAAGCTCTCCCAATGCTCCAGCACCTTTTTTTTGTCTGGTTTTGTTTCAAAAATTCAGTTGAGCTCTTTTTCTAGTGCAGTACAATAAAATGCACACCATATTTTAGTAACAGCTACATGTGCCATGGTATAAAAAGGAAATAGTCCCCAGGAATTGAAGAAGTTACTTTCCCCCTACTTCTCCCGCTTTTACTCCCACCATACCCACAAATTTCCAAAACCCATTATTTTGGTGCTTTTTAAAATCATTGTTTACTTTCCTGTGGTTGGATGGTGCCATTTCCAAACTGTAAGCTGACCTAGCATATGACCAACATTCCTAATGCTGCTGCTGCACTGGGTAAAAAAGATTCCCCACAAACCACCTACATACACAACAATTCCAGTTGGAGAAGAGGCAAAGCACTGAGTTGGGAAAGGATAAAGGTCAAACCCATAGCACATAATTGGTCAGAAAACTATTTGCGGTTTTGTGGTGTAAAAGTGACATGACTTTTTTATCAAACAATGGTACACTGATGCTGTCATAGCTTTAGAGATTATTCCACTTCTTGACTTGGAGCTCACAAATGGCCGGAAAAACAATTTTTAAAGGAATAAGCAAGTTCAGTGATAACTTCCTTAGTAATGGATGAAAACTACTTGAGCAATCTGAGACACACAGTGTCCCAACCGCAAGAGTGTCACCAAATGTTATTTCTTGTCACCCTGTGACTCACTTAAGAGGCAGCTGTTAAAACCATGAAGCTCTCATTCCTCTTTTTCCCCATGAAGATTGGATCCAGTTACTGAGAACTTGGATGACACAGGAGCCAATGATGAGTGGTTTATAGCATCAGACTACTTAGGAAGTATAAACTAATGCTAACTTCCTCTGTTCAAAGTCTTGATGATGAAAGTTTTAGTTTGAGTCTTAATAAAACTAATGTTGCTCCATAAGTAGAAGAGACTGAGCACACCAGCCATTTCAAGCTTGCTGTGTGTGGGACAGGCAATATTAGTGTCCAGTTTCCAAAATATGCCACACACACCTTGTTTTTCTGCACTGCAAAGAAGAACAGGGTGGGGGTTTTGTAGGTTTTTGGTTTTTTTCTCCAAAATGAAGCTGACAGTATTTCAACAGAGGAGAAAGCCCCTGAAGAAATGTGGGGATGTACACAATCTCAGGAAATAATATTCAGGCAATTGAATTCTCAGGGGTGGACAAGCTGCTAGGTGCTAAGCCAACTCATCCTGAAGGACACTGCTCTCACCAAAAGCTGCTATATGAAGAAGTAACTTGCATCACTATGAGACAACTCGTTCTTGGAGGTAACGAAATCAGATAAAATTCTTTGCAAAAAAGAAAAGCTGCAAATGCTGTCTATGATGAGAACAGGGCGGGAAACTCACTGGACTGAGGGCTTTAGTTGCTCCTTTTCTTGTCTTGTAAATTGCCCTGAAATGTGCATGAGAAGACCAGGTAAACACCAAATGAAAGAAATGCTCTTTATGTCTGGTCCAGACAAGAGCTGAGGCCAAAGTAAACACAAAGAGGTAGCTTTAGTCATAAAACCCCTCAGTCATCTTGATGGCCTGTTTTTTTTTCCTCCTTCCTTAGGAATGTTGTAATTATGTGCAACAAAGAAAGATTTAATACAGTTTGCTTAAATATTAACTACCTATGATTTGAGGAGAAACCACAGACTTTGCATAAATATTCTGCTGTTATATGCCAGTGAATGACACATATCCCCTCTTCTGGAAGGGCATGGTCCTTACCCCTTTTCAGTAGTATGCAGAAAGTCATGACTACTTGGTTGGTGGGAAGAATTGCTTTCCACAGCTATTAAGGAGGGAATCAGAAAATTATGGTTGCGTGATAGGCTGAAATATAATATAATGGACAAAATCAGCAAAAAAGAAAACACAGTATCTGGAACAAAAACATTAAAGTCTCTGTGGGAAAAAAAAAAAGTGTGTGTGCATTGAAAACAATGAAACCTCCATAAAAAGATGTATCTCACCTAAACCTCCTTGGGAAACAAAATTTAATAGATTTAAAATCTTTACTGAAAGTCAGGAGGAGATATTTGAAACAATGATAAATATTTGTGCTACACTCTTATCTTTGCCATTTTCAAACTGCAGTAGGAGTTTATCTATTCCTGTTCTTGCCAAACTTGAAAGTGCATAATTGAAATGGCCTGGTTTTTTATATTACCTGGTTTGGAATTGCTTGAGTGCTTATTTAAGGTACCAGTTCAGAGTCCTTTACTCTCCATTCAAATCCATCTGTGGTGTGGCAGAGGCTGTAATGAGCACAGAGAATTAGCTCAGCCCAGGCCTGGATCAGCTGCTGCCCACCCACACCTCATCATTTGCTCTCTGACTCTGGGTACAGAGGCAGGACCTGAGCGTGAGCAGCATTTTTGTTACAGATGTTTAACACTGATGAGCCTCTTAGAAATTAAAACAGCCCTCCCAGAGTTACCGTCGCTTACACAAGAGTGAGTGGGTGAGTGCGTCCACAGGGAGACAAGGGAATCGGTATTACTAAGCAATTTTGTTCCTCTTTCCTTGGGCTGCATCTTTTGTGCAGCATAAAGCTGCCTGAACCTGCAGTAAAACAGCTTAAAGACTACCACATTATGGTGGCTAATCATAACTACAGAAATGCCATTAATGAGCGTTTTTTAACTGCTGCATTCATTGTAGAACCACATTATTGCATGCTTGGATATTCACTTATGTCCTCGTTGTTTCAGTACCATGACTCAGTGGAGAATAATTCTTAGCTTATTTTCCAACTTCTCTGTGGTCTCTCCCATTGATGCATGTAGTACAAGACAGGAAAAAGACAGAAGAAAACAGTTCAGATCCTGCCACTCTATGTAGACCTGAAAGCCAAATCTTCAGACATCGTTTCATCCAGCATCACTCACTGATGGGAACATTTACTTGTGCTAAGTATTTGGCCCTGGTCTTGTACACTGGAGCTGTGCTAGCAGCTTTGTGAGTTATCAGGACTGAAGTGACCTAAATATTCCTCTCCCAGCCTTTGTGCTGATGCCATAGTGTTTCCAGATGTAAGAGCAATATGAATGCAGGACACGGTGCACTCTTCCTCGCACAGGATTTAATTCAGACTCCCTCATCCAAACAACACCCCAAGCAAGTACTACTCTCTAGTCAAGTCCCTAATAATTAGGCCCTCTCCTAGACCATGGTGCTCATCAGCTGGCATTGCTCCTTCCTCTGTTCTCAGCAACTTTATGGCAAGTGTTTGCAGTGTTCACAAGGGTGGGCTGGGAGGATGAGGGGCAGAGCACACACAGCTTGGCACAGACATGAGCTTTACCATCTATAGAAGACACTTGGATGCTCCAGAGGTTGAGAATAGCAGATGTAAAATATTCCTGGATCTCTGATTTTTAATTAAAGATTTAATCATGTCATTTGACACTTTCTATTCCAAGATTTCCCCAGTAGTGAGCTTCTTGAATCAGGTCAACACACCATGTAATCCCACATCTTCAGATCAGCTGTCAGCTGAATCACTGAGTCTCCTCCACAAACACATGTATTTTGAGATGATGATGTATGTGTGCATGAGATGTACATTCCTGGAAGTCACTGGTGACTGGGGGAAACAGACCTCAGCTCCTCAGAATTTTGAGAGGCGTTGCCTGTTCTTTTTGGTGTGATTTCAACTAAATTAAAAAACAAGGCAATTAAAGACAGAATGGCCACTCCTACCTCCTGTCAGGTTCCATCAGCCTTCTCATAGGGCTAGACAGATACCTCATCTTCAGTAAATTTAACTCTCTTATCACACCCTCCCAATCCTTTCAGGTTTTAAAGAAGTCACTCAGACACTGTGCAATTTTGGGGACTGAAAAAGAATTTACTGCAATGATGTTATCTGTGGGTTTTAAATCCTACTTGGCTTTAGGTTATTTACTTGGAGCACATTTCATATATGTTGCTTCTACCAGCTGTGGTGACTGGACTAAATATTAGTTGTATACTAAGTGACAAGAGCTACAGGGACAAGAGCAGCTGTGGTGGCTGCTGCTGTTGAGGAGCCATCCCAGGGTCTGTAGTCTTCAGCCTGGGGGACAGCAACCACAAGCAACCTAAGGGAACTTCCTAATTATGGAAAAGCCTCACAGCAATATTTTCTATGCACCTGTCACACCAAGACAGCATGAAATAGCCTTTTAAAATTATTTAATTTTTTGAAAAAAAGGTTCAAAAGATGGTAAATGTTCAAAGCTGAAACTTCAGGAGAATATTCTGGAATCACAGAAGTTTAAATCTATAAGGACCTCAAGGTATCACCTGCAGGGAACACCTAGATGTTCCCTGGCACCGGGCTGTTTTAAAAACCTCCAAAATCAGACTCTCCAAAAAGGGTAGCTTATTCCTGAACTTAGAAAGTTCTTTTCAAGCCTTCGAACGAGTGCTGATCTCTTCACTTTTATGTCCTGCCTGTACTGGACAAGGAGAGCAACTGATGACATTTTTTATGTTTGAATTCTATTATCAGACAAGCTGATGACATTCATCTGGAATAAATATATTCCTTCAAATTTCTTCCACTTTCCACACAGCTCTTATCATGCTTCTCAATGACTGCAATTTGTTATAGCAATTGTGAATTGCCTTTGTCTAAAGATTTGGAAGGCCTATGTCACCAGGGATGCACTTTTATATTATCTTAATTTTGGGTAAATTTGAGACACTGAAATTTTTGGATGTTCTGTACACAGACCAGGAAAGCTCCTTCACCTTTAACTGAAGACTTCAGCTTCTTTATAATATTATAGTCACTTGCATTACTTCAAGTTTAAAATACTTTTCTTCTCAACAAGATAGGCAACTATTTATGCTAATAGGCCCAGATAATATTTCAGCCCAACAACTTGTGAATTAATTGAACTTCCCTCCAATTCCACTTACTCAACACAACAAAAGTCAGTGGAGATATATCGCAGGATAATGCTTCCAATATTTAAGGTATCTAAGTTATACATCAGTGGACTGGGTGTTTATGTGACATTTATTTGTGGTTGTGTGGTTGAATTTCTCTCCACAGCAGGATTGATTCCTTGACTTTGCATACCACTATCTAACAACCACTAAAGCAGGATTAATAATACAGGCGTATTTCAAATATTTGCTAATGGTTATGATTTTTTTTTTGGTCCTTGCTCTTACACAGCATTTGGGCATCTGTCAGTCGAAAATGTTGTGCAAGTGTTTGGCAGCACTGCTAATGTCGTTGTCTGCAGAAGGAGTATTGGCGTTGTAGACTTTGTTTGTTTAACATAGTGATCAAAAGGCACATTGCATTGCCCCCAAACCTTGAGTCACCTTCCCCAAGGAACAATCACCCTTTCTTTCCATTTGGGTGGAGATTGCAAGGCATTTCTTAGTAAGGCAGTGGTGATCTCAGTCCAAAATTTCTTGATAATACTTACTAAGCAGAAGTGGGTTATTTTATATTGAGGTGACAGAGAAAAAGAAGGCTGATTGCATACATGCTGGTAAGCTTTTGTCATTGCAGTGCTGAGACCATGGGCTTAGTGTCAGGTTTCTCCTGAGCACAGTTAAAGAGGGAGAGGAAAGGAGCATCATTATAGGTGGTGCTGTGAACTTTGCACAAACATCTGGCAGATCCTGGCTGTAGCAAAGGAGTAGAAACAGCTCTCAGTTTTTGCTTCAGCCACGCTCCCTTGTGCGCTTTCTCAGTTTCTAATGGAGACATTCTTCTGTGGAATCGCTGGTTTGGGCTTTTTATGATTAGCAAGATGCAGCAGTGTCAGGACACATCAGGATACACCCTGCCGGTGACTGCTTGCCTGCTGTGGGCAGCAGCACGTGGTAGCAGAGGGAAATGGTGGGAGGTGGAGGGTGATGAAGCTGCCTGTCATGTGCTAGAGGACGGATTGGAGTGTGAGGAAGACTGGTTAATCCTCCCCTGGAGGAGGCAAAACAGAAGACTTTGCAGCCAAGTGCCACTTCCTTTTGCGCCAAGATGAAAAGCAGGAGGGAGGAAGGAAGGGGAGGAAGGGCAGGGTTCAGAGCCAGGGATATGACAAAACCAACCCAACCAACCAAGATCTCCCCATTTCTCTCCCATTACTACCATAACCCTCCCAGCAGTCTGGTCAGGGGCAGGAGGGAAGAGAAGAGCAATTAAAGGGAAGTGCAGGGGACACAGGGTGGCACATCAGAAATTTGCTGGAACTGGTCATTTGGGCTGGACCATGACGGGGCTCTAGAGAGTTACTCATGATACAAAGTTTCAAAATATGTACAACTCGTGCTCAAAAAATGACTTGTGTCTGAGGGCGGGGAATGTTCTCCCCAGCCCCTGCTTGTGAGACAAATAGGAATATGGGGGGGGGGGGAATTACTGCAGTGAACTGTTTAAATGAAGATAATTGCACTGAAGTTTGCTCAGGTAATGCTTCATCTTGCTGCCTGTTTTCAAGAGACTGTCCAGGGCAGGTACCTGATAGCACGGCTGGGTCCTGGTGGGACGCAGAAGTGGCACAGGAGTGGGCCTGGAAGCTTGAGCCTGGGCTCAGTAAAGACTTTGGGGATTTTATGTAAGCTCTCTTATGAATTAGGGTAGCTGACACTGAGTGCCTATGTTTTTTATAAAGGCTGTCTGCAATCAGAAAGATTATTAATTTATTTTAGCCTCACAGAGACACAGCTGGTAGATGATAGTTGCCTTTAGCATATTATTTTTTCTTATATGAGTTTTTGCTCTTCTTTTCCAAATGGATAAAAGTGTGAATCTCCTTATATACACATACACTTCTGTACTGTCTGTCTCAAAAAATTATTATTTAGAGCTATGGCAGTAAATTATTCTGATTTGCAGTACCAAATTACTCTTAAAAATTATTGAATTTTACGGCTGGTCCAAATTTTGCCCGTGTTGAACTGGCTACCAGTGCTACTTCTTTACCATCACTGACCTGGGATGATCCTTTCAAAGACACTTCTGAATAGATACATCTTGACTGCTGCAATTAATTCAGCTGTGACCATTTCTGCATGTGGATGTGATGTGACTGACAGTGACCAGTTACCTGGATTTCTCATAGTTGCAGAAGATGAAGTGACAGAACAATGTTTGAGCCTGATGGGAGGAAAGCTTCTTCCCGGCCTGTCTGACTTTAAAAAGATCCTTGCTTGCATCAGCATGTATCAAGTCACTCTGACCTGCTACAGCCAGGTTTCCATAAATACAATCTACAAAAGGAAATACTTGCTCTAGCTAATGCTGCAGGAAATTACAGGTCAATTCATTTATCATATGCATCAGTATAATATAGCAGTGGGTGCACACATTATTCCCTTGATTATTCAGAGCATTGCTCTAAATCACTCGGTGCTCAGGACATGTTCCTGCAGACGGCAAGAACCAGCAAGTCCAGTCTAAACTGGGGAGCCATAATTTACTGTCTCTGTCAGCTACACTTGCAACTACTGCAAGCTCAGCCGTGGTACTGGGGGCTGTGGTGCTCTCTCAGTTTGAAATTAACCTTCAGGTAATGTCTGAGTTAGATGGACATCACGAGCCAGGGAAGACTAATCTCATCTGGAGACGCAAACTGATGCGTGGTTTTCCCTTCTTTGTCTCCAGCTCTCCCCTCTCCATTCCCATCTGTCTTCACCTGAAACTGCTGATAAGATATGTGGTACCTGCCTGCCTTTTCCGTAGTTGTCACTCTGGGGAGGTGGGGACAAAAGGCAATCAGAAATTAGCAATACACATGAGGAGTTTGTGATAACACTGATAACATTGCTCTTTGCTTTGAAGCTCTTTTGATCTTGTGGATTTCAAAGCACTTCACAACAGAGTGAACTTGAAGTGCTTTACTCCTTTTTTTCATCTGGGACAACTGTGGCACAGAGATGTACTAGAATATGTTCTAAATTACCCAGTGAGCCAGGACTCGCTGCACCTGACACTCCAAAGAGCTCTTGCTTTGTCTGTTAATTAAAATAACATATGGTGGGTAACTCAAGCTTGCTGATACATTTAAGGAAGCAAACATGGTGCTTGCAAGAGTCAGACATTCCATAGGAAGGACTCAGTAAGAGCTGGGGTCTCCTTTCAAGCTCCATTAGAGTCTCTCCCAATACTTCCTCTGCCTGTTGCATTCTCTTCCTGCAGATGTTTTGAAATATATATTAAAAAATGCCTGATGAGTATCTTCATGATGGATGCTCAGCAGTTGTTTTGCAAGACTCAAAGCCAAATCCTCACTTCTAAAAGGCTTTTTGAGACCTGAAATTCTATGTAGGAATAAGGACCTCTCACAACCAAAACCATCTATCCCCAGGGGACTAGAAGGATAATCTAGTGTGGGTTAATATCAACACTCAGATTATCCTTGTGCTAGGTATAAATGTAAAGGAAGCCTCTAAGTTTCACCTGGAGCTATTGGGAGCTGTTGGAAGAACAACAGATTCCCTTAAGCAGATCATTCCCAGATGCTGATGTTCCCTTCTTCCCAAAGCACTCCCAGGTACTTTCATTTGTCTTGAGTTTTAGGGGTAAAGAAAAATGTTGGATAATACCATAGCCATACACATCTTTAAATATTTTTTTATGTTTGCAGAGGTTTACAAGGTGAACATTTTGGTGGGAAGAAGTTTCTGGTGTTTTCAATATTTTTCACTGTATAGCCTTACAGATTTCCTTACAATGCATTCACTGAGAGAGGTCAAAAAAAAAAAAAAGTAGTTTTTATCTGTTTGCCAGTGAAATTCAGTTTCTGTTTCTCACACTGAGGCCTCAGAGATTTGTTGTCCTTGTTACATGAAGCACTTCATGAAAGGAAAATGATGTTCCATTACTAAAAGTCATCAGCACAAAGATCCTGGCAGTGCAGTCACTCTTGATGTTTACTTAAATCAGCCATTGTTTTAGCAAATTAGATCCACCTTTCCAACAAGGTTTAGATTTGGGAACATATCAAATTGAAAGAGAAAACTCAGCTGCTGTTCTATTTAAATGCGTATTTATTTACTGAACTAAGCATACATTAGAGAAGGGTGATAAAATATTATTTCTATGCAGAAGTGAAATTTCGTTTATTAATTCTCCACACTTTCAAAACTTTAGTGTGCTGCAAAACTAGGTTGACAAAATATGACAGTATTGCAGAATTATCAAAAGGAGATAGAGCTGGAATGAGGACATCTGCTTACTTAAGCAGCTGTGAGGGAGGGAGAGACAGTGTGGGATGAGGATGATAAACAAGTTAGTTGGTTCTTCTTCCTAAAATCCACCAATATTTCATTTTCACCACAAGGCACTAACACTCAGATACCTGCTAAGGTGAGCAGAGTAGCTTAGAGACCCATTGTTCAGGTAGCAAATACTGATGCATCAGCTAATGTTCAGGTTTCCCTTGCAATCACAGTGGTTGGAAACTGATTTTTTGGTGAGTGAAGGCAGATCTGAACAGATTTTACACCAAAGGTGAATGCCATATTTCAGGCTCACAGAACTCATGCAGCATGAAGATGTCTAAGGCATCAGTCTGACATAAGAAGCCTGGCTGATTTGTATCCAGGTGTTTTGGGAATTACAGCCTTCCCTGCTGGGAAAGCTGAGATCTGGATCTGGGATGAGAGGTGGATTACCAGAGCAACAGACCTCAGCAGAGTGTCTGTGCACCAATGGCATGAGGTACTGCAGGTAAAGCAGCTCCTCTCACCCCTCTCGTGACAGTATCCCTGTTTTTAGGGTGTCTTCAGAGCCTCTTAGAAAAGACATTTCAGATGTTCTGAGTCTCTCTGAGTCTGCCTTCAGTGCTCAGCCTGTGTCCCCAGCCCCAGCTGTGGTCCCAAGGACTGTTACTCTGTTTTAGGTCTTTTCTCCAGACACGGAGCGTTGCCTGCACCCCGCAGATGAGGCACAATGCTGCAGTTCTTTGGTAACACGGCTTCAGTCAGTGCCCATGCACTGTAAAGTACACCAGAAGAAAATACACTTCTTTGCTGTTACTTTGCCTGCATCAAGGGTTTTGTAGCTGTAGTTATTGTGGTTTTCCCTCCTGCCTTCCTAATTGAGACATGAAACAAATTGGTTTTCAGGTGAAATCGACTCTTGCTTTCAATCTCCATTCTGCTGCTTGCAGGGATGTTTCCTAGAATATGTAGGGTTTGGTTTTGTTTCCCTAGAGGAAATTTCAGCCAGATTTGAGTTAAGTCTGACCTAAAATGTGATGTCAGCTCTCATACACTGAAGTGTGTTAAGAATGTGAAAACACAGTGTGAATCATAAAGAACCAAGGGATTTTGATTCCAGGATAATGATTCTAGCTGGAAAAAATGACAATCAGTAAACTGAAGACAAAAAATGATGCTTTGACTTTGATGCATTGCCCTTGAAAGGGGAGAATAAATAAGTAAATGCATCTGTTGATTAGAGTATGAAAAGCAGATACAGTATAAGTTATTGCTATTGATAAAATAGCAATAGTATCAATAACAATAGTACCTAGAGTTTATTACTATAATAGAGTGTTCCTTGTTGAATTTCCTGGAGTGAAAAAGGAATCTTTATTTGATGAGCTTTAATCTGTAAAAATTCCCAACTACTGCTGTGCACACTGGAGTGGAGCAGAGTAAGGCAAATATGCTGGTTAAGGAGAAGATGAAGGACATCAACTTGTTTAGTCTAACAAAATAAGCACAAAATGGTGGAGTGGGGATACAATTACTGTAAGTAAATACACTGGACCATAACACTTCAAAAGGAAGGGAATACTTAAGCTAGAGGATAAGGTTAGCTTACAAAAAATAGGTAAGAACTAGTCAAAAATAGATCTCTGCTGGAAAACAGATTTCCAGACCCCAAAGGAATGAGAATTCAAAGCAGCCTTCTTCTAGGGCCAAAACCCCTCATTAGTTTCAAAAGGAAGCTGGATGTATTTGTGAAAAGGGTACCTGTGATGCTCCTGGAATATGTCTGATTGCACAGAAGATGAAGATACTCTCTGCTCTGGCATTTTCAGCCCTCTCTTTTGGATGCAGGATGAAAAAAATTCAGAAAGTATGCAGGCCAGACACACATTTTGGGATGTCTTCACTGTACAATTACAGGGCAGTAAGAGTGCACCTCTTGTGCATCTGTCAGTGGGAGTTGAAACATGGCTTTTCTCAAGTACAGAGTTGTTATCAGTCAAACTAAGCAAAACCAAATTTTCAACAAGTGATAAAAGTTACTTGTTTCACCCCACACTGTATTTTACTTATTTGTTTCTCTCCATGCTGTATTTTTTTCCCAGAGGAAAGAAACCAGGAATGTACTCCCTTGGTAGGAAGGATAAAAGGGAGAAACTATTGCTTTGGAAATGACCTTGCTGAGTTGCTCCAAGCCAGGATAGTTTTACATCTATCAATTGCAAAGACTAAGTTATTAACACATGTTTATAGGAGCATAAGCAAATTCCCCTTCTATACCTAGGCAGCAACAAGAGGGAACAAAATACCTAATTTAATGGGAGTTGGTGAATCCGAAGAGTCAGAGGGGAATCAGGCCTGCCAAACTTTCGCTACCTCAGACTATTGAGGTAAACTGCCTCTTGGTTTTGCTGCTGCCAGCATAATTCCTCAGGCATCAGCTCCAGTGAGATCATTAGCCTGAACAAGGTATCCCTCTCAGCAGAATTAAGTCACAGTCTCCAAACATTCAGACATCATGACTCAGGCCTCATAGAGGCACAGGTTTTATCTTTAAAAGGCCTTTTATTTGTTAAGTATGTGTGTGTCTAATCTGATAAAACTTTAAATGCTGTTTTACCAGTCTTTAGCATAGAAGATCAGGACAGATTAGGATATACCTAATCCTCAGTGTGAAATTCTGACAATGCTGCAGGCAGTGGGAGTTCTGCTGGTGACTTCAATAGACCAGATGCCTTTTGCTTTCATCTCAGGAACCCTTGTTACTGGGTGAATAAAAGCCTCATTTGTGAGTTATAGAGGAAAACCTGTTCTCTTCCTTTGTAATCGAAGAAATTAGTAACCAAAGGGTGAAAGAGATTGTTACCTAATACAAAAACTGGAACAAAAATGCACTTTTTCAGCTGTTGTTAAAATTACCTAAGATGTCACTTCTTAGATCCTATGGAAGCAGGGTACATTTGGAGCTTATTACAGGCAAGAAAACAAGTAATCCAGGAGATGTTTGTTTGATAAATACGATGATATTTTGGCTCTTTTTTTATGTCTTTCCAATGATGTAATTTGGTGGCCGATGGGCTGCCTCTCCCATGAAAGCTCTGGTGATAAATGCAAGCTCACCAAAAGCCTCAGATCTTTTCTGTAGTGAAGCTTGATGGTAATGTGAACATTCACATCCCAAACCAGTGCTTCTCTGCTGTTTCTTCTATGCTGCAGACAAGACAGTAGCAAAGGAACAGCAGCACAATCTTGAGAGAAATACCTTAAGTTGGAAAGGGTGGGAGACCAGAAGCTGGAGATAAGGGTCAACATGAAGTAACTAGCTGAGCAGCTGCATTCATTCACCAGTGGTAGTATGGGACATTTCTGAAGGTCTTCAAAAGTAAGAGGAAGATCTGGCCTTTAGGGTAACTGGATGGAGTATCTCAGATACTTACACTTGTCTTTTTAGTTCAGAGGAACAAGCACTATGGTTTGATTTTGGTGGTAAATCAGTTCCAAAAGTTCCTTGTAAACCATATGAAAACCAGTGACAGAAAAGAAACAGCTTTTGAAAGTTATACCCAGATCTTAATTGCTTTTTGAGGTATATGAGCTTTCTGTGAGCCACCAGAGCATCCAAGGACAGTGCCACATTGGAATGATGTCTGGGGTGCAAAGTTAAACATGCTGTTCTGCCAAAACATGTTCCAAAGACCAGTGTCTGTTACTGCAAAGACTTACACAGTTTCAGAGAAGGAATGAAAAATATTTGCATTAGGTGCTGAGAAGGTCTGGTGAAGTCCTGTCACATCTGTCTCAGACATAAATTTGGTGGGCAAGATCACGGGAAGGGTTTGTTACTGTAAAGTCAGATGTTGATGGATCAGATAGTTTCAAGGTAAATGCTTGTATGGCAGTTAGTCATGAGCAGGACAAAGAGATCTTTCCAGGTGAAGCAGAGAAAAAACCAAGTTGATTTAGTGCTGGAGCAGGATCCAACAGCAACATTGAGGCTCCCTCTCTGTGGCTCAAGGGTGGTGTACCACCACAATGGCAGCTTCTTCAGACAAAGACCAAAGAAGAAAGCTCCTCTTGAAGACCTTGCTAACTTTGAGGTGTTGAGAGATGGTTTCGAGGTTCTATGGTGGCAAAAAACAGAAGCAGATTTAAAGAGGTGGAGCGGAATTCCATCTTAAATATGGAGGCTGGAGACTGATCAAAACAGCTTGCAGAAAAGCATACTAGAAGAGAAACTGGGAATGGCTAAGGAGAATAGAACTCCAAGGGCACTGCTATAGGGGTTTGGACAAGGCAAAATATCTGACCGTGGCAGACGGTGTGCACATATCTCCTCAGTAATGTGCACATCGACAGTGTCTCAAAGAATAATCCAGGTTTTCCAACTGTTGTTCTAAAACAAGATCAAAATTTAGAAAAATAAGTTCTTTTGATAAATTTGATTTAAACATGAACAGTTAACGAGTACAAATGGCATTACAAGTTTTTAATTACAGTTGCCATTTGAACATTTCTTCTCTGATAAAAAAGAATTGTTGTTTTCTATTTATTTGTGCCATTGCTGGAGGTGTACATTGCTATTTGTTATCATGGACACAGAGACTGAGGGAAGAAAACAATTATTTTCTGAAAACTATTACTTGTACATAGTTTCATATTCATTTTCTATACTTTGAATTTTAGAAAATTATAGTGACCAATATAGCAGCTAATTGAGCATTAGCCATCCAACTACTGCAAACTACTTTGTATTAACTTGTTCTTCTGTGAGGCTTTTCACATCCTGTTTTATCAGAAATTGGAATCTATAGGATTTTACAACTGGGGCAGATATGAAAGATCTGTCCAAACCTTGCAAGACAGAAGTGTGTTGTGAATGCCTCATCCCTGGCAGTGTTCAAGGCCAGGTTGGAAGGGGCATTGAGCAACCTGGTCTAGTGGGAGCTGTCCCTCCCCATGGCAGGGGTGAGTTGGACCTAAATAAATCTTTAAGGACCCTTCCAACCCCAACCATTGTATGCTTCTGTGATCCTATGAGCAGGTCAGCCTGAATACTGAAACTGTGGTCTACATTTTCAGCCGTGTTGGTGTGCTGACTCCATTTATCTAGTAATCTGTTGCCAAACTAAAGTGTCACATATCTTCAAGTGAATACAATTCTTTTTCTACTTTGTCTCAGATTTCTACATACTGTTGTGCAGCCACTGCATCCTACCCCAGCGCTGGCTTTCCTGCAGGAGTCAAGCTTACAGTATGTTCAAGCACTGTGTGACCCTTCAGAGTTAAAAGTGCCACCTAACATTACCAGCCTGCTTGCACACCCGTGGTAGCCATTCAAGCAATTTCTTAGACCACTCTTGCTTGTGTTCCCTGAGCTTACAAACCAACTGGACTGTGCTTTCCTTAAAAATGAAGGAAAGAAACACTGTGAACAGCAATTGGCAGAGCTGCTCCTTGTTTTCTAGAGTGGTTTGTTCATAAGTAACCTGAAATCATATAGCACTTTAGTAAGTGACGGGTTTTCCCCTTGCAAACATCAGGACAGAATGAGCAGAAGGGGTTGCTGTGCCCTGTCTCACCAGGACGCTACTGCTGCAGATGCTGTAGGGAGCTGCTCATTGAGTGTTTTCACAGGTTCGCTCCCCACCCCATGAGGAACTGCGTGGAGTCTGTGTACCTGCTCCTCCTGCCCGGGGATTTTGACTGGCTGAAGAGAGGGAGCTGTTGCCTGATGTGTTCCTGTGTTTCTACAGGGTGCCAGTAGAGGGCAAGGATGGCTTTAGGCTTGATGCGAGCAAGCACGCAGGTTGCCCTGCAGAGCAGAAAAATTGCATGAACTAAGAGAAAAGGCAAAAATGTATGGGAATCTGGGAAAAAGAGGTGCCCCCGGACCTCTTTCTTAGCTGCTTCTCGCATCTTGTGAGCACAAGTTTCCATGCAACACAGCCGAGTGCTGAGCCTTGCAGGACTCAGGCACAGAAGTCTGTCTGTCCTCAGTGGGACAGACATGTGTCCCTGTCTGCCTGAGGTGCTGTCGGTCCCTACCATGCCTAGGAAAGGGACAGGCCTGGCTGCTGCATCTGTTGTGAACAGAGGCTGCTCTGTTACACTGGTCCAACCCCCACTTCTTCACCAGCTTTCCCTTTGTGTTTCCTGAACTGCTGCTTAACATGGGCTTCAAGGAAGGGTCTTCCACTGATATCATGTGGGACCTCACTTCCCTTTTCTTTACCAGAAAACTTTTAAATACAAGGGTAAAGAAGTTTTTTGGCTCTGTTCTGGGGGAATGGAATTAGCTGTAGCATGAATAATCTTTAAAGGTCTTGTAATCCAAATAACCCAATAAATTAAGAATAAGAAATGCAGCTCTTATTTAGATCCTTTCTCTGAGCTGAATAAAACATCATGTCAGTAAGTACTTCAGATAGTCTCTATATACCTTAGTAAAGCATTTTTTTTCTCTTTTCACCGCAATTTCAAGTCATCTGTCCAGCTGATTTGTAAGTTCATTATAATATGCTTCCCTTCTCTACAAGCAAAACGTAGGTATCTGAGAAGATTGTTAATTCCTCTGCTCCAGAAACAGAAATAGCATAAGCTTTTGTAAATTTGTCTGTCTATCTCAAGAGCTGATGTAAAACCTTTCAAAGGAAAAAAAAAAAACAACAAAAAGAAAACCGAACCAGTGATAAAAATGGAAGTGAATTGTAAATAAGCTTCTTCCTTTCTTTCCTGAGAGAACCCTTTTCATAAAACTTCCCAATAGTCAGAGGTTTTGCCAGTTCTCTCACCCACAAAGGGAGTGATGTTCCTCTGAGATACCAGTTACTGCCTTTTAGCTGTGACTGTGCAAAGCATCTGTGCTACTCTGGAAGGCAAAGCCTTTCACAGAATTCCTTACCTCTTTTCCAATCCGTTCTATTAAGCAGTGAGGTAGATGAACAGGGACTTGTTACACAGCAGTGAAAGGCCACCAAATTTAGAATCCAGAGGACTATGATCAAGAGATTACTTTTGCGACTTTGCATGCATGACAACTGATGTACAGTACAACCACTTCATCCAACTCACACAAATCCATACATGTGGCTGAAAAGCAATGGAACATGACTAAGGAGTGGGAGGAAAAGGTAGGCAAGGAGGACACACTGTTCAAGGAGAAGCTGCTTGAAAAGAAAAAAATCATTCACTCTTTCAAGTGGAAAAGGAGATGGAATACACTGGCATAGACATAGCAATCTTTGCCTCAACAATATTACATCCAAACCCTTGACACTGGAAGGGAGAGCCAGACACTGAACTGGAAGGTCCTACACAGCACCATTTTCCAGTGGCCTTGACAACAAGTGAAGGAAATAGAAAGGATATGAAGTCTCCTTGTTTTATTATTTACATGTTTTTGTTCTCTTTTATGTTAGTACATTCTAACCATGTTGGGGCAGCCAGTTAAGTAAGTAGAAGAGAATATGTTATTTCTACAGTGTGCATGAAATATTACATCTGATTTATAGCAGAGTCTCATTAGTCTGAGTAACCCTAACTATACATAAGAGCAATACTTTAGAGAGTGATAAAAACAGATCAGACCTGCTAGAATGGACACAAACTACAGAAACATACAGCTGAAAGGGACCTCACGAGATAACTGAATATGCCCTCCTGTACTGCGTGTCTGTACATGTAGCAAGACTGTACCTGACAGTTTAGCTGTTTGCCTAAACCATTTAGAAATTCTCCAAGAATTTAAAGTCCTTGTCCATCTAGGAGTTCATTACTCTTACAGTTGGAAATCATGTTGTTGTAGCACTAGGCTCTGTCATGTTTGTTGCAATGTTGACAGATTTCTTTTGTTGTTTTCTCCAAGGCCTACGAAAGAACAGTTTAGCCCCTGCTTAGCACTCTTCAGCAGTATTTTACCCATCAAAAACTTACAGGTACTGGCCCTTTTGTTTTCCTTTTTAGTCTGAATAAACACGTTTTCAGCCTTTTCTAATGACTTTCTCGAATGTCATCCTTTGTTAAAACATTTTCTTGTTGCTGTAATACAGACTGCTCTCAGCTTACCTATAGCTGCCTTAAAATCTGATGATCTATGCCCATGCTAGAGCCCATATTAGCCCCACCATCCTGGAGAGTGGAACAATACTTCTCATCTCTCACACTTTCTAATTTTGCTCATACATCCCAGGAATCATGGCTTTGGAAGCCATTTTAAGTGTTTGGTGGGGGATCTTTGACACCTCCCAGATCCTTTCATATAGTAGGAATTCTGATGCAATTCTAGGTATTTGATTTGATTTTAATTATCTTTAAAGTGTTTGAAATTACTTTCTTGAGGTGGGAGGATGGGATTTTAAGAATTTCCTAATATGGGCTCTATACTGGTGCATGTTGCTTTCTCTCTCATTAATTCTGTTATTAGTTTCTTCCTATTTTGCTGCCCAGAGGCCTCTGCACCCACAACAGTGAAAAATTAAAATGAAGATGAGAATAGGAACCAATTATTTCTACTTGCTAATGGGAACATAAAATGATCACAAAATTAAACTTCAGAGAGTTGCATGTTACGTGTAAGAAAAATTATGTTACCTGCTAAAAAAACCTCCTAAGGGAGCTGGTGGAAACAACACCAGTAGATCTCGCCAAAGCTACAACCAGACAGCTCCTCATTGTCAGCACATTGTCCTATGGGTTTGCTCACTGCAAAGAGAAATGGGTTCGGGAGGAAAGAGGTCTGCTCACACTCCATGGCCTCACAAGGCTTTAACAGCATCAAAAATAGGTGAGAGCAAATGAACCTTGCATGAGGGATTCTGAGAAGGAGACCCACCTAAGTTCTGGTCTGATCCTGAGGGAAACAGCACCACTGTCTCCCTGTGAGGAGATGAGTGAATGTAGAGCAGCAAGGAGACGTGAGACACCTCACAGTCTGTAACAACAGGGAACAAGGTTATCACTCCAGGAATTGTCGGCAGCTCTCCTGGAGAGTCTTCTCAACAACAGAGGGTTGTATGCTTCTGATGAGCATCTGCACATCAATCTTTGCTTAAATGTCATATAATGGAGACCTTTAGTATGAAGATACAGGTTTACCTCTTTTTAACCCTTGAGGATCATTGTAGTGACTCAGTGGGAAAGAGGAAACAGCTCTTTCTTGTGAAGTGATGACAATTCTTGCTTCTTCAAAGTCCTTTCCCAGCAGGTGGCATATGGTGGCACATGCCCTGCCCTCCTTGCCTGTGGACTCCTGCTAAGGGAACACGTCCCATCCCAGAGTCCCAGTGCACAGGGATACTTCAGGGCCCTCGGCTGCAACAAGAAATACAAGAGACAGTGTTCTAAAACTGTTGTATCCACCCAAACTCATGTTCTTATCCTTCCCACTCCAAATATTAGCCAGGCCTAAACATAAGCCCAAGCAATGGTCTGTTTAGCAGGATATGGGGATGTAGAAGAATCTTTTTTATTTGTACTTGACATAGTTTCTTATTCTCCCTCATGCAGAGTACCTACTGTGTGCACATGCTCAGGAGTGAGGGTTTCTCCATTTTCCTCCTCCTTTTCAAAGTTCTAGATGGGGACTGTCACTATCTCATCCTGTTTCACTATCTCATTCCTAGGGTTTCATTTTTGTGTACAATTACTTTGGTGCTGCTAGATATCTCTGATACTTGAAGAAGACTCCTCTGCCTCAGTTTGAGCTGACCAGCCAAGAGCTATGCAAACTGTACAAATATCTCCAATAATCCTGCCTGGTGCCACTGGCAGCTACTATTCATGGTCTGTTCCGTGCTTGTAATCAGCTGATTGTCCCTGCCTGAAATGGTCACTTTACACTCCCTGGCAGCATAACACCCTGGAATTCAGCTATGGCACGTGGTACCAGCAATGTCCATGCTATGGGCTTGTGCTCTCACGCATCATCAGCTTTCTATAGACTCCTTCATAGCACAGGTTGCAATCTTGTGGTGGGGGCTTCTGCACAAATGTGGAGTGACACCCCATTCCCACTCCTCCCCTCCCACTGGCATTCTGAAGCCACTTACACTCAAGTGTTATACATAAATGGTTCCTGACATTGATCTATGGTATTTTTAAAGTCACAGTTCAGCATTTATTTGGAATTACTGTAACTGGGAAAGTAGCACATATGGATTTCTCTACTGCTTAAAAAGATTCCACTGTGGGAGTTTTCTGTACCCTAAAGATTCGATATGTAGGCTGTCTAGATCATATTGGTTGCCATCTGGTTTTCAGTCCCACTCTTTGTTTTCAGTCTCCAGGCCATTATGTCTTTAGTAAATAATCAAACATATTTTGTTCTATTCAATCTCTTTTCTTCTGGTGAATTATTGATTAGGAGCCAAAGATTTATTTAAACAGGTGATAACTTTGCTGCTTACTTGGTGCAATGGTAACATGATTTTAGGTCACAAAACGACAGAGGTAGTCATGCCAAGAGATCTGAACACACAGCAACAAGCTGAAGTTGGCAGGTTTGGAAGCCTTCTGGAGAGTTCCAGACTAAAAAGAGCTAAGCTTTATCCTCCCAGTTCAAAGGCTGCAGCAGTAGAGACCACTGTGGTTATGAAGTGGGACTGAGGAGCGTAGGAGCGGCAGTAAATGGGAACTGGAGTGGGAAGAAGGAGAGGAGGAACAGGGAGCTAGAAAAGGTGCAACTAAAATTCACAGCGGGCATAGCCTCTTTCAAAACCTGTTTTGAACTGGAGCCTCACTAACAAGTCCCTGTATTTCAGTAGGCTTGCCCAGTCCACCTCATGGCCTCGTAGTGAAGCTCTACCCCTGCCCTTTACAGAACTACATTCATACAAATCTTAATCCCCAGCAGATATTAACAGCATGGCTGAAAGTGTGCAAAAGCTTGAGTTGTTCACTGAAGGAAGCCATGGCTGCTCAGCTGAGTGCCTTGGCTGTTCAGTGTCCGCCTCCTGTAGCTGAAGCAGTTCAGACTGACATTGCTTGAGTGGAGAAGCCAAGTCTATCTTCTGGCTGTCAGCCTCGAATGCCAAGAGGCTGCAGTGTCCTGCCTGCAGGCAGCTGTGGCATTCCTAGGGGGCATGGGAATTGTAATGGGACAGCTGCAACACAGCTGAGGGAAGGGAAAATTAAGACATATAAACAGGAAGAAAAGCAACGGGAACCAGAAGATATAGACCAAAAGGTTGGAATGGTATCCTCCCTTGAAAAATTAGTTGGGTCATTACTGCATAGGTCTGAGTAGAATGTGTGTTTGAAACCAGTCACAGTTCTCCTCACCCTGGGTTGTCTTGTTGTTTTCAAGAATGGTCATTTTACAGTACATAAACTCTGACAACCCCAAAGTCTCTCCCTCCCTCTCTGTGCCAGAGGAAGATAAATTTATCCCATGCATTTCCAAAAACACATAGTATTGGAAGGCACAGTAATATTTGGGGTCAGAAGCTTTTGAATACAAGCCAGTTAGAGCTTCAATCCATCTCCACCACATTTTTTATTTTCATTGCATTCTCTCAAAGAAGCCTGTCTCAAACCTACATGTTTTAAAAGGCTGACAGTTCTTTCCTGCAAATCTTGCATCTTTCAGCTGTTATTCCTCCATTAGATTATTCTTTGCATCTACTGACAAACATTGTAGAATTAAACTCCCCCAGAGACATCAGTGTCACTTGGCCAGACAACATCTTCAGAAAACTGCTTGAACTTATTTGCCGGAAATCTAATTTCCTAGTGATTTAGAGCAAATCTCCCCACAATTAACAGATTCCTCAGCTACTGTAGTTCTGATTTCTTCCTGTACTTGATACAAATTTTATCTCTTTCCCTAAAAAAAAATTTCTTAATTCAACATCCCATCCCTTTAACTTTGCGTGACTGACATGCTGGGATTACCAGTTGGGGCTAAATGTCAATTTAAGCAGCTGAAAAGGATAGAGAACTGACACCCCAGAACTACAGATAACTTGAAGGTTAAATTTTAAAAGCAGGTATTTGCTTTACCTTCTTGCCTTCACCTGATCTCTATCATATATCTCAGAGTCCAGTCTCACAATTTACATTGGTGAATTTCACTTTCCGAAGAAACGCAGCACAGAAGAAAACCTTAAGACTTGAGTCTTCTTCATTGTATGAAAGAAAGCCACCCTTGCAAGACTTCCTCACTTTAAGCCACCCATTTTCTATCATCTATTAAAAACTAACAGCCACAAAAACAGCCAAAGAGTGCAGTGTCCCCCTCAGGTGTCCAAGGTGTGTTGCTTACTTCTGCTTTTGTATTAATTTCCCATTCTAACCAGCAATTAAAAAGCGGGCCAATTAGCTTACTATTTTTCCTTTCTTTCCAGCTGTGCCACAGATGAGTTGGCAAAAGTCCCAGGCTGAGAGGAATAGAATATATCAAAAGAGATTGTCTGCATGTGAAGTGTTAATTTGTTCCCTTACTTTTTGGTAACTGCCAACTACCATAAGCCACAAATACAAAGGTTGCCAGAGAAGGACAACAGAGCTTTATGAATAAACACACTCCAGCTTCAGAAGCTTGTGACTTCTATTTCAATGTGAACACAGATTTATTTCACATTGGTATGCACATATTTTGCAGTTCTGCCCAGCAACCAGGAGTATGTAGGAACAAGTGCTCCTCTGCACCCAGTTTATTTTGATCGGTATGGATAGCGCCCAACCCACAAATCAGCACAGAAGGGGATTTTTGTCTCTGATCTTAGCGGCATTAGGAATCATGATACTTCCTTATACACCCAAAAACTTAACTAGATAAACAGAAATGTGATCAACAAGTGCCCAAAGCTAAAAGTCCACAGAACAGTGCAAAGCTGTTGACAGGCCTTAAACAGGAGTTTTTTGCTCTCAGTCATTCACAGAGAGTGTATTAATTCTCCTTACAATTATAGGCATATTATTGCGCCACATTATACTTTTATATTCAAATACAATTAAAATTGTGTCAAAGTACTTATTTTTTACCAAATAAATTATGTATAGATCTAACTTGAAAACATGGGTGCTTCTTTTGTTTAGCATATTTAGGAGAGTAGCCAAAAGAATGTTGTTAAAGGTTAGCATGGGAAATGTCGAAGAATGTCCGTAGGAGAAATACTGACTTGTACTTAAGATATTTTGTGTTTTAACCTCCTCACCCTAATTTCAGAATTCATATTTTCAATTTTTTTGTTCTGCTTTCTTTGTCACTCACAGCCCCACCCCAGTAAGGAGAAAAGGGGGGACAGGTTGTATTTTCCACAGCTTTCTCCATGTAGGAAACAACATAACCACCAAAATATGAAGAGTGAGTTATCACTCTTCTGCTCTTTCCTATGAGCAGCAAGGAGCGACAAGAAGGAGAAAAATTCTGGCGTCCCATAAAAAACATTCTAAAAATAGAGAACCAAAACTCTTTGACTTCACAGTTGTTTCAGTTTAACTCATAAAATCCAAAGTGATTATCAGAACATTTTCATCAGAATATTTCTCATATGTTAATATATTTTCCATCTATCTACTCTTTTTTTTTTTTAGGCAGAAGGAGTTCTGGCTGTGGGCTGTACTTGGAATCTTGGCTATCAGAGGAAGCCCTCCCAACTACAACATAACACCGGACTTTCAGGGAGCCTCTGTGCAGGATAATGCCTCCAGTATCCCAGTCCACATTAACTCTTCCTCTCCAGAGGAGCCCTGCTGGTGTGAAATAGCAAATTTCCTTGGTCAGTTAGCTGAGTATTTGTGGGTGTTTTGTTTTGTACCTCTATGCTCCTATCAGTCGTGGTACCACTCCCTGTGCTAGGCTGGCTGTGTAGTCCAAGATAACCAGTGCTGGCTACTTTGTTCACCCCAGAATAAAGAATACCTCCTTGGACACCTATTGTCCAAAAAACATCAACCCCCCTCACCCTCCGCAATCCCCCTGACCCCTTTTGAGTCTGTTTCTTTGGGAGTCAGTAGTAAAGGGCAGTATTGCACCCCTTTTTCCTTAAGTCTTTGCCCTCATGCCATGAGTCAGCAAAAGCAGGTATTAGCCAAAAACAAAGTGAAAAACAATCCCTCAGCACCCCCTTGAGTATCCCAGGCTGCACAAGATCTAGCGATGAGCAAGTCTGAGTGGAGAGCTAAGGGCCTGCCAGGCAGAGGCAATGCCATGGCTTTGCTCGCAGCAAGACAGGTCACTCTGGTCAGGTCTAGGTTTACTCCCACTGGCCCATCATTTCCCCTTGTTCCTCAGGGATGAAGCCACAGCCCACAATCACCCTGTAAAGCCAGGCAGGGTATGTGGAGGAGGCCCAGTCTGGGTGTAGGTCAGGGGAATTCTCTAACAAAAAGAAGTAAAAATCTAAGGAACGTTGTACTCAGCACAACCTTTTATTCCTATGTATTACAGTATTAGTTATCTTACCAAGGGCAGGATGAGGCTAAAAATACGTTTTACAAAATAAAAAAGCTAAAAAACAAAGAAAAAACCCCCAAAACCAGCCAACCCTTGCTGACAGGCACAAGAGATGAACTTAAAAAGAAAACTCTTCCTCTTTAATCTATAGGGAACAGAGCTCCACCACTTCCTTGCATAAGAGGTATTTTATGGGTTCTCCAGGACCTGGGTCCAGCTACAGGAAATTGCCCCGAATGGAGTAGCATTTCCCTGTTTAAAATGGTCCTAAACCACAACTCGTCCTGCCTTTCTACTCTCTTCATCTCCCAGAATTAAAGGTTTGATTTCCCTGTGTCTACAAGCTGCAGGTTGCTGGTATCATGTTGCACCAGGCATTGTAAAGGCCTCTGATACATATTCAGTGAAAAGATTTCAGGCTTTTTCAGTGTCAGCTGGTCTGTGATTTTACCGATTAAGCTATTGTGTGCACAGAACCCTGCAGCCAGGCATGGACCATAAGAACAGGTGTGTAACACATACAGGTTTGTCCTGTTTTCCTACTTCTTGCTACCCTACCCTCTATAAATTAATGACACTACCGAGGGCAGAAGGTGAACAATAGTCTCCAACCTGCTGGGAGCTGACAGAAATATTACTGGGTGCTTACCAGAATCCATACTATGTGCTGCCCTCAGCTCCATGAGGAGCTGCCACCTGCCTCTTTGGCTCTTTCTGGCATCAGTCACCAGTTGGGCACCTCTTCCTCCTTCACTGTCCCTCTGTTGCGTGGCTGGAGGAAAATGCAGAGTGGCTGTCCTTACTCAAATCCCAACAGTATCCACCCTTCACTCCTGTGCTCATGCATCTCCCCACTTTCCTAGCTCATGCCTCAGCAATTTCACTCAGTTGTCTAAAAGCCAAGGTTCAGTCTCTTCCTCCTCAGGCTGAGGTTGTCCCAATTTCTCCAGATGGCTGCATCTCTATCAGGGTTATAACCAAGCCACATTTTGATGCCCATTAAGGCAGGTAGTTAGCTATTTTCCAGTGTGTTGCCAAGGAAACTGCTGGAGCTGAAGGACTGCAAATACTTCTAGCCTGGAAAATGGTGAGCACTGCTACTAGAAATATTGTGAAATTTCATTACCAGCTACTCAGATATTTTAATAGCTCTGGCATGTGATTCAGATACCAGTCATAAATGTCCATTTTATTTTATCACAGTACTGATTAATTCTAACACTTCCCATCTCTGTTCATCTGCTTTAAAAGCAGCCCACTGATAAAACACAGCCCTTAAAATAAACTTCAGTTTATTTTTCAACAGCTGTCCAAAATCCACGCTGAATAATAGTTTGTTATGCTGTATCTAATTGAAGAACAGATGCCATTGAACTGAAGTCATCAATAACCCATACAAGTTCAGGCATCTGCTTGCATAAAAGAACTTGCTTTTTTGGCTCTTTGCCTTCCAGCTCTTTGGGCCAAGACCAGTCTCAGCTGTGAGGTGCATTACAAGTGTAGGTAGTTGTAAAAAGTAGGTAGTTGTAAAAAGTAATCTTGATTGCCATTCTTCTCATGTCAGAGAGGACAAATTGTAAATTTTTTATTGCAAAATATTAAAATAAATTACATTTTACAAAGACGTAGCAAATATTTACATACAGTGTGATTCCAGTGACAATCAGCAACAAAGAACAGACAGACAGGCATATTATGGAGTGATAAGGGTCAGAACTGTACAAATGTCAAAAGCCATACAAAAGACAAGCTAATTTTTAAAAGTTAAATCCATCACAAATGGAATGAATCCCACGAGGCACAAAAATTACAAGTCTACAACAAAGTTCTTTTGTTTCGTCAACAGACTTGTTTGTATATTGCTTTTTGCTCTCCTCATCTGTCTCTACACACTCTCCCAGATCAACCGGAGGAAAAATAAAATCTTAGCATACACAGCTGTGTCACCATGGATCTGTTATCAGTCTGGTTTTAATTCTGCGTGCTTTGTGATATCCATTGCCAGCAACAGATTCACGAATCATTAGTTCAGAAAAATTTAACACTCCGATTTTGTATTTCCTCACTGACTTCGTACCAGTGTATCAGATGTGTCCGACCGCCTGGTGGGAGATGGGTATCCGGAAATGATGCCCTTCTGGTAAAAATAGCCTTCAACAGCACAATACAAACCCAAGAAGCATCACAACGATGTCATGAAAAACGGGGTCACATAGTCTTACAGCACTTGAAAGGCCTTTTGTAGGAACAGACTTCCATGGTCACAGTTCAGGATTTTTGTTTCAATTAAAAAAAAAAAAAAAAAGAAAGTACTGGCTCATCTTGGCAAAATTAGTAAGTGAACCCATCCTTTGCATGATGTGACTGGAAATAAAATCTGCTTGTAGGCAATAGCTAGAAAGAAGAATTTCCACTGCTATTCCATCCCTTCCTTATACATGCTTTTAAACTTTTTTTCCTTCTTTGTTTAAAAATCCCCCTTTCCTCTCTTTCCAGGAAGAGATCTGTCTCACCTATAAAACCAATTCCACAGCTTTAAGAAAACTGTTAACATTGTTAGCCAAATGAAATCTTAATTAGTGTCCGAAGAAAATGTTTCCAGATTGACCAAATAATTGAAATAACTATAAGACACAACCAGGTAGCACTGGGGAATTCACTCAGAGGCACTTTTGGAGCTGAATAGAACAAAATCCAGCCTGGACACCCCTCTAAGTCACTACATGTAAATCTGAAGGCAGAAAAACATTAGTTTAGGTCCCCCAGGCAGCTTCTTTTCTCAGGACATGGA
Source organism: Corvus kubaryi (assembly GCF_017639235.1). Classification (NCBI taxonomy): domain Eukaryota; kingdom Metazoa; phylum Chordata; class Aves; order Passeriformes; family Corvidae; genus Corvus; species Corvus kubaryi. The sequence goes on along the minus strand of NW_024581066.1, from coordinate 1,328,999 downwards.
AGACAGGCAGGCAAAAAGCTGTCTTGTTTAGCACTTTGGCACTTCTGAGATGGCACCATAATTTTAAAAACCCTGGGAATGGTTCAGCCTTTTGGAGAGAGCCACTATGAAAGTTATGCACCAACTAAACCCCTCCAAAACTCTGAAACATGTAGGGCTTAACGAGACCAATTCTGTTGGCCCCTGTGTAAAGAGGAATTTTTTCTCAGTGTTAAGATTACATTAAGGCACATGGTGGGATATCTTGAGAACAGTTTTGTGAGGTGTGATCATGTTTCCCCGAAAAACTGGGAATATTGTACTTTGTTTTAATAAATTTAAACTATTACTTTAAATCCCAAGATACTTATTATGCAGACTTATAGTCTATGCTGACTACACTGGGAAAGGCCAGAGAGCCACATCTAGCTTGATAATATGAAACAGATCCCATCTATTCTCAGCTCTGGCGTACAAGTGCACTTTGCTACGCAGAACAGAGTCTGGGTTCCAGTGTGCAACACCCCCTCCCAATCAAAGCAGCCCAGCCAAGTGTCTGGGTCGTATTATTTCGGTATTAAAGAGAATTTTTTTTTTTTTTTTAAATGAAGATTGGACTATGCTTTTCCATTTCACGCACTTGCTGAAAGTCTTTTCTTTCCTCGTTGTCCTGTAGCTTTCTAATTGTTACTAAAACTTTGATCTTTGCATCAATAATGGAAGACAAGTTGGAGGACAACAAAAGCTATATGGAGTGCTTTCTCATTTTCTTTTAAGTTAGTGAGGACTTCTTAAAACAAAAAAATATTTCAAGAAAAAATGAGAAGGCTAGACTGACTACACAAGCATCCTGCGCATCATGCACATAATCCTATCTAACATTTCTTACAGTTTTTAAGTACAGCTGTCAACCACAACCCTTCAGACACAAAAACCTGAAGGGCTTGGAGTAATTTTAAAACAGTGGGGATTAAGGTATCTTACTAGAAGTAAGTAAGAATCTTCTGCATATGGCCTCTCCTGCTTTCCTGTCAGATACAAGTCAAAGTCATCCAACCACCCCTGCTCCAAGTAGTGTAAATAAAATAAAATTTGATTATAAATGAGAATCTCTCTTCAACAATAATATCATAAATTGCAGATTAAATACCAAATCAAATTATGTTGACTCCACAGTTGTTTAGTATAACAGAGGTGGACACAAGCTGGCCACAATTTCACCATTGTGTTCACATTCTATTTGAAAAAATGTCACATATGTGGAAAATTCTAGGAGAGAAATAGACTAGGAAAGACAGTCGCTTGTTTCACAGTAGATAACTTCAACACTTCCCATCTAAAGGCTATCCAACCAGAGTGCCAGTTTCCCATATATCCTCCTCCTTCTGTGGAACAGGCCAGCAACTGAAGCTGCAGCCAATATTTGTAGTTATCAGAAAGAGCTAGTAATTTAAGATTAGCATTGCAAGGTTCCATAAGCTCTTCTTACAGAGCTAGTGAGTCTGCCAGCATTACACTGAAAACAAGACTAAGACACTGAAAATTTTTAACTGTTCACTGGACTTTGGAAACTTTTGGACATACCAGAATGACTTAAATACTCTAAAACCAAACAGATCAGCAGAACCTGATATGTTACGGTTTAAAGATCTTGGCTATTTTCTGTTCCAAGTATATTGGATAAAACTGAAGTCAGTACCTTTTGCCAGCATATAATCAAGAGCCTCATTTGAAAGAGTTGTCAGGGTTAATGCATAGATATGGAAAAAGAAAGTAAAATAAAACCATGGTAAAATTTCTTTGTAGCCAAAACAATTTGGGCATACATGTTACGAACGGACATGCTTCCTTCTAGTGGGTAGCCCATCTCCAAGTCAAAAGATAATACTTTTAGAAGCTTAGAGCCAAAGTTCCTTCTAAAACAAGTGCCTTATGGCCTGAAGTCACTTGATCACATCTCAGTTTGCCCAAGGTTTGATATTGCCCAACCTTCTTTCAAGTGGGATAGAATAACCATTGTATACACACATAGGTCAAACTCTAAAACCAAAAAAAATATACAAAGTGTTATCAACTGTTTCAAAAATCATCTCCCATTCAAGTCATGTCTGAAGTACCAAGGCAGAGAGCAAAATCAAACAACAATACTGACTAACACACTGCCCAGATCAGCAGCAGTGCTACAGGTCCCTTCTGACAGGCATTAGGGCATTTGGAGAGTATCTGTGCTTCCCAAGGTGATTTTTTCCTAAGAACAGTATCGGTGAAACTTCACCTGTACACAGATACTGTATAAAGTTCATTCAAGTATTTCCTTTAGGAAATGGACAGTGGAAGGACACTTTCAACATTAAAAAAGTTCATTGCATCCTGCTTGTGCTCATACATGCTTTGATCAGTAAGTCTTCCAGTCACTTTACTCTTTTAACAGTTCTGGGGCTGATGTGCAGCTTAGCAGTCCAACTGGTGAGCTTCATCCCAGATGATTCTTCCTTGTTAGAGGGCTCCTTCTCAATCCATTCCTTTAGAACTCTAAATTTTAATATTTTATTTATAAAATTAGAATTCACTACAATTTGACAAGCACTGACATATTCTACAGAGATGCTTCAGAAGCTTCCTTCTCAGTCTACCAGCACACCTCAGCTCAGATCTGTGTGTCCTGGCACTCCGTCTAAAGTTTCTCATTAAGTACAGCGTGCTAGCGCCGTATTTTTGGCGGTGACAACTTAACAATGGGCAACCCCCTTGATTTAATTTGTGATAAAAGCAGGATTCAAATCCAGGTTTTCAGAGGTGAAAGGCTAATGGAGTAACCGAACATGTTTGATGCCCAAAACAGTCTTGCAACAGTATACAGTTACACTCCTTAACTATTTCCTCAATGAAATGTATGAACTCAGAGCAGATCCAGTGTATTAACTAGTCTTTTCTATTTTGTTCAAGAACCATAATATCCAAAGAAGGAGTGGGACTCCAAATTCAACTGTTATTTTACAAGTCTGTCAGAAAAGCAAAGCTGATGGGCTCAGAAGCCAAGTTAGGATGGGAAAAGAAGACTGGAGTTTCTTAGTTTGGGACTTGCTTCTGTTTTCAAAGAGACAGGAGAAGCTGCAAACATACTTTTCTCCTTGCTCTATGTTCAATATGCACTGACCACTTTCAGAAAACCATTGTCCAGCATGCTTCACGTGGCAGCCTTCACATTGCTTACTGTATTATATTCATTCATCAGTTGTTCATAAGGCACAGAAAGTTCTAGCTCATTATTGGTAAAGGTAGATTCATCAGAGGATGGGAATTTTACCAGTTTTTTTGCGGTTTCAGATTCCTCTGCAAGATTATCATCCATAGAGGATTTTGATGTTTCCTCATCATCTGAGATATCTTCCTCTTCATCATCATCTTCATTTACAAATGTTATATTGGCATTCTCAAATATTAAGGGTCGATAGTCTCTGGAATCCCACACTTCACCTTCTTCTTCACTAATCCTGTCCAGCTGATTTACGAACATGGTTCCTTCTAGAGGGCTGTCTCCAATACGTTTATCATGGAGGGGTCTCAGTACATGACCATTCTGAATGTCCAGGGAAGCCTCATCATACTCAAATGACTCTGTCTTCGTGTAAGTCACCTGAACATCTATACTGGCATTCATTTGTTTGCCATTTTCCACTATAATCATTTTGTCATTGCTTGTCTTCAGGGCCTTCTTCCCGATTTGCTTTATAAGGTCATTGTAGGTCTCTTCCTTCTTTGAAAGAAAGCTGAAAATGTTGACATCCTTTGAGGTACCCATCTGAAGGGGTTTTTTAGACCGAGGATGGTTGTCAAATGATTCTTTTCTTTTTTTCCTCCGTTTCTTGATTGCTTTGTGGACTTCCACAAACATACTGACCTTCCAGTTAACAAAGAGTGAGAGCCAAGCTAGTCCCAGATAGATCCATAACTCCACAAAATATCTGTAAAGCGCATGATAGTTTGCATCTGGATTTACACCTATAAGAAATTTAAAAACAAAAACATTACTGAAAGAAGACTTACAGCTGATAAACCTTTGAAGTTATGACTCTGAGAACTACTCGCTTCCTCACTAAAAGAGCCTCGTTATTTTAACACTGGTCTGATAGGTAGTAAGTGGGGATCTGAAAGAAAAAGTTGATCCCACATCTTCCACTTCTTGGCCGCATGTATTCTGACCACTGGACTAACAAAATTAAAATGCAGCATATCTATCCTCTCCTTAAAAGATATAAAAGCGAACATTCTCCTGTTTGAAAACTACAAGTCTTCTTCCTGCCACTGAAGAATGTATATATAGGCACCTTCCTTGAGAAAAAGATTCAGAGTTCCACTTACAAGGACCACCTCTAAAGCCCTGAACAAAGCAGTGGATTTTAGAGAAAGAAGAGGCTTAGGAGGGAGAGAGGAATATACTCAGCATTCCCCATTGACTAGTTCTAGGCAGGTGTGGAGAGCACTGCCCATTGCCTACACATCCTGCTTAGTACACTGGACCCCATTCACACGTGCACAACTATCACGGTGGGTACAGTAGCTCCTTGCCTGAAGTAGAGACCTGGGGCACCAGAAGGACTTATGAACTCTGGAACTTGGCTGCCAAATTAACCCAATAAAGGCCTTAGGTGTCTACACCAACAGTGAAGAGACAGATCAAGTCCACTGGATCAGTACTGAGCCTTAAGTGAACATTCCATTCTGCAAAATGTGCTGGAAAAGCTTAGAAAACACCTTTTCGAATTAGAGTTTGGAAGTAGAATTGCCACACTATGCAAGTAATGAAGTAATACATAAAATACAATTACTGACCAGCAACAAAATCTCCAAATCCTATGGTGGTGATAGTGATGAATGAGAAATAGAGACCTTCAATGTAATTCCATCCTTCAGTCATCATGAAGACAAAGGGAGGAATAACCAGATGGACCAAGACACCCCAAACAATGAAAATAGCAGTGCATGTAATTTGGGCTTTCCTCTGTGAAGAAAAAAGAAAAAGTCAGGGAAAGATTTCAATTTTTTTTCCCCACCCATGGCACCAAGAATCATCTGACAGTACCAGATATTTCAGAGTTTTGTGCTAACAATTTAGCTACCATAATTAAAAGTCACTAAAAGTGACTGAAATAAACACACATTTTTTCCTTTAGGAAGAACTCCCTATTCTTACAACTATTTGCTAAAAAAGGATTATTTCCTCATAGTTTTCTTTCACACTCTTGGAAGAGTTTAGTGAGTCCCTGGTATTTTATAAATTGGCATGGGATATGGACATAGCACTCTAGTCTAAAAAGCCATCAGTACCTCTAACTTTCCTTTTACTCTTCTGAATACAGAAGTTTTAAGATGTTTCTCTCCTACTTGTGTCTCCTTCCCTTTGCCACTCATGCAACCTCTGTACAAAACTGCACATACACATGTAGTTCACTATTATTTTCTGCACTTTCTTCTCAGGTGCAAAACCAAGAAAGTTCTTGCTCTGTTTCTGAAACCAGGACCCAAAGCAGTCCCAGTGCCCTCCAGGCACTATGACCCTGCATTGCCTCCCATCTCTGGGCAGAGTTAGAACTGAGAATTCATTTGCAGTGGGGAAGGGAAGGAAGGGAAGAAAAAACTCAAACAAACTCTCACCAGAACACCAACAAAAAGCCACAAACAAAAAACCACAAGCCAGTAATTCAGAACAAAATATTACTGTGCAGTAAGTTCACTGCACAGCAGGAAATATTCATATTAGCATGCAGGCAGGTGGGAGCCAAGCAGGACAGCTTTTTCATTTCCATGCCTGAAGGAGCTTGAATGAAATGTCTGTGAAATGAAGACTTATGTACATTTGTCCTAAAGGTCTTTAATGTAAGAAGTAGTACCACAGGTTTCTATGAGATCTCATTTTGCTAAACTTCTTGCAGAACTAACACATCAGACCCAATCCCTCTTTTAGTTATTTCAATGCAACATCATTTGGGAAAATTCATAGTTGTGCAAGTGTTCACCTACTACAAGATAAGCAGGCAAGTTAAGAAGTGTAAGCTTAATTCATGCATCAAAACTACACTGTTCAAGGGTAAACAAGTAAGGGCTTACCAGGCTTACTCCTCTTTTTGTCAGAAACTGGCCCAGCCTCTTGGCACGTCCTCCAAAGAACTTCCCCAGAGCACTGATCCACGTCAAGCAGAGAGGAACTCCAAAAAGCCCATAAAATATGCAGAAGAGACGCCCAGCATGTGTCTTTGGAGAAACATTTCCGTAACCTGAAAGAGATAAGTATGTGGTCCGTCTGTTCTTGTTGAAGAGAATTCAAGGCACTTCTACCTGTGCACAAAACAACGTTGTGTGGGCTCCCACTGTGTCAGGCACTCCTTACTTCACCATCTAAAAGGGATTTTACTCCAGCTGCTGATCTTCTGAATCTGGATGCCTTCCAATTTGACTCTAGCAAACACGCAAAAAAACCCGCACTTTACGAGTTCCCTAGATTTTGTGCATCTTTTTCTGGACAAGATGGGATAAATACAAAATAAAGCTCATCTCAAAACTTCTGATATGATGCCCCGATCTTAAGCAGCACTATTAAAAACTTAATTTGATTCAATTTTATGGAATGAAACTCAAAATTCATCCTGAAGCTAGCTCCCACATGAAAGATCCACTATACACATTTAACTTGTGACCTGGTACCTTTGCAGGGTAAGAGCTTGTGAGTTAAGTGCAAGGTAAGTAAGTGCAAGATATTTCAACTGAATTTTGTTCTTTGCTGGTCACAGAACCCAACAGAGCATTACAGACTCAGGCTTCAAAATCAGCAGCCTATTTTCTGAACTTCTGACAGAGTTTTCTTCTTTAGGTGTGTTATTGACTTCAACATTTTGTCATAAGTTACAATATAAGCTGAGTATTGTGAATTTCAAATAATAAAGAAAACCACAGTACTGCATATGGTTTAACAGTAAGACTTCTAAATCCAGTCCTCTCTGGTTATTTTGCATTCCTTTTTTTTTTTAACTGTAGGTGCAACAAGTATCTAACAACACCATGTAGAAAGATTTTTCTGTAAAAGCAGAAGGCAAATGATGTTGAGTTCTGGAAACCTATGTATCAGAGGAGCAAGAAGTCTTTCAGTGCAGAGGGTCTTACAAGCACAAATCAGCAGTGATATTTAAAAAACAACAGTTGTTCTGCTTCACCTTCTTTTAAGAGGTGGATAAAAAGTCTAGCTTGTTCTGCAAGCCAGGAACACTGATGATTTAGTAGTAGCTCAAGAGGATGCGTGTGTGTAACAAGACAGGAGTACAAAAACCTCATATGCACTTGCTTGAGGTATTAGTTTAATGGCATGCTTTGTTACGCTTTTGTTTTGGAATTTTAAGTGATTTGGAAATTTAAGTGCATGAATCAATGGAACTGGAATGACACCAGCCAACCCAAACAGCACCTGTAATCCATTACTGATTGGAAAGGCACACCTTTCTCTTCTGTACACCCATGGAGAGTGCCAAAATCCTCGGTTTTTTTCCTCTATGAATCTGCAGGTGAACACACACTCTAGGCAGCTCCAGCCATGGGGACTTTACTCAGTGGCTACCTTGACACAGAAATGGGAGAGTACAAACACACTAAAGCCTACAGAAAACTACAGTTAGGAAGGCTGATATAGCAAGTATTTACCGATTGTAGTGATCACAGTAGCAGCAAAGATCACAGCGTTAGGCCAATTCCAGTTGTTGAAAGTATTGTTCCCAGTGATGGCAACCCCCTGTCCAGCAGCATCTGACACAATCTGTAAGGAAAAAGCTCACTGTCAATCTTATAAAATCCTGGCAGCCTAAAAAAGAATGTGCCTGTCCCTCTCAGGTTTTCCCCCTTTCAAAATAATCTCTGAATTTTTTGTGAAAGCTGGCCTAGTATATTACCTAACAATACTTTTATTAAATACTAAAAACTTGTTTCACATAAGCAAAAGTAGCACAGGTGCTCTGACATTTAAATAGGGAGTTTTAATTAGATAAACTTTTACTTGATTTACAAGTTTAAGCCGAATGGATCTCTTCCAGAGAGCAAATAACACTCCTGCAGACTAAACTAGCATTTAACCTCCAGTGCAGATCTTGAATCTGGTTTAGTATTAGGGATATCTTCAGAACTACTATCCATTTCAAAACACTGTTACATGCCTCAGCTTGACTTGGGCATGAATGTCATAGAATCCTTGGCAAAGCTCATGTGATTCATGTTAATTCACCTGCTGTCTCTACCAAAGTCAAACCATCTACAAGCAAACTGTAAAACTGTACATTTCAAAGACAGAGAAATTAACTTTTTTTCACAGCATTTCATGCAACAGGATTCCAATCATTGTCCTTGAATCAGGCCCTTTTCTTCTCCCGTGCTGGAATCTGGTATGCCATGACAAATGCAAAGCACTTGTTAACAATGGTCCAGGGAAGCAAGTGAGGTCAGCAGCATTTCTACAGATTCGGCCAGTCAGTTTCTTAACAGCTCTTCACATCTCCAGGTGCTCAAGAATTCTTAACCACTCACCTTTTGTAGGAAGGAGCTTGGAAGAACTAGCCTCCCCTCCTTTTCCAAAATTAGATTCTAGAAAACACACTGATTAAAAAACCCTAATTACTATTTTGCGTAGAAAGTGAAAGTTTCAGATCAAAACCATGCATCTTGCCGATGCTGATGTGCATTTCTACCTCCCCAGAATAAAAGAAAAAAGCCAAACCAATTTACTATATTGTCTCTGTGAAATCTCTAGTTATTTCAATCTTTGCCCTGTCACATCATGATGCAGTTAAAACCTTATCAGGTTACTCTGCTTTTTTCCCTTCAGAGTAAATACTTATCAAAACTCTGAGGCTACACCCATATACAGAAAAGGTGAAGATATCTCCAAATGTTGATCTCTAACGCTATCCACTTTCTGTGTTTCTCCCTCAATAAGTGTTGAACGTAAAAACTATCTTCAGCTGAGTACCTAAAAAATTGGAAGCAATGTACTTTTTTTAATTTTTTTTTTTTTTAGGAATAAACATGACAGGTGATGTTTATCTTAAACTGGCAAGAACCTATAAAGGTAACTACATCCAACTCTTCCTTCCCCCATCACCCCTTCCTTCCTTTCTACTTGATTAAGATCTGATCTTGGACCCAGCAGAGACTCAACACAAAGTTCAATCACTACTGAAAACATACACAAGTTAACACAGGTTTTAATTATTCTTCAGACTTAATACATATCACCACCCTCCTACTGCAATAAAAATGCCCTCAAAGTGAATGTATTGTGCATATACAAGATGCAAACAATGTAATTAAGAATGCACTTTCAACACAGAAGCTGTTACAGAAGATAAAAGGAGAAGCACTGAAAGTGAATGAAGGTAAAGAACTAGATTTTCTTTTTTTCTCCTGCTAAACTACAAGTGTGTGCAAAACTGCATGCAGTGCCTTTCCATATCCTACAGGCTCCGGATAGAAAAGGACAGAATTCTTACCAAGGCACTCATTTATCATGAGAAAGTGGTGTACAAACGAGAACCTAGAACAGGCAGGTCGAGAGCAGGCAACTAAAACACACACCTCCACCCCTCTTCAAAAAAAAATGGATCACAAGAGATCATCTGAGGAGAAACCAATCAAAGTACAATCACTCATTTCTGCCACAGTCTGCAGATGAACTTCCTGGAAGTCCCAAAGGACATCCAAATCACCTGAAAAACACAATCTGTTCTCTATTATCCTTGAAAACACACCTTGACTTCTTCCACTGCCTAAATGTTACACTAAGCACCAGTTTTCCAGTCATTTTCCATTCCATAAGCAGACTTGGATGTTTTTTAGATGTTGTTTCCTCACAGAGCAAGTGATCTCTAAGAGATCCAGCGAACGATCAGTTCCCATTGTCACAGGCCATTATCTCATTACTCCACTTTGGTCTGACCTCATGAGCTCAGTTTCCCAGCACGTACAATTATGTCAAGACCTGCCAGGATTTGAGGTCTGGAGGTTTAAAGGGGGCCCAGATCTGAGGGGAAGAAGCTGCTGGACATAGCTGCCCTTCACAGCCAGGCAGCTAACATATGGGGGGCAGATGGCCAGCTCTACAAGTTATATACAGAGAACCACAGATACTTCTCCAGACACAGCTGACACCCTCTTCCTGTCCCTATTTGCACACAGCTATTGGCTATTAGCACAAAATTATCTGTCATCTCCAGTCCAGTCTTTTAAGTTACTTTATACCTGCAATAAGTCTGAATGCACTATATGCATGCCAGCTGCAGGAATGAAGATAGTCACAAAACATGCTTAGATAGCTTTGGTGCTGTGGGAAATATGTAGCTGCTTTCCAAGCAGCATAACTTTTGCCATACTGAAATAATTAAAGATTCTGGCTTAAAACAAAAAATGTGAGTGGACATTATACAAGTGAACAGCAAACATGGCTGTGTTTTTTTGCCTGGCAAATGTGTTAGGCTCTAATGTCAGAGATGCCTTTATCTCCATATGCTAGGATACAGAATGCCCCAAGTTGGCTGCGCTTGATTTCTCAAACTACAGAAAACTTCCTCCAAAAAGTCTTTGGATTGTAAAATAGGAAGCAAGGAAGAAGAGGGTAGATAGTGCAAGTGTTCTTAGTATCTTGAAAGATGTAATTTAAAAATACCTTTTCAAGTAAGCCCAAATGCAAAAGCTGAAAATAGCTAACTCATAATTTATACATTGCCTTAGGTCTCACCTCAGGACAGCTAATACTGATAAAGGCAGGACTGTATTTTCAGTCAAATGTCTTTTGCCTCACAGAATTAAACCCTCTCTTCTCCCTCATTCCCTGCTTCTCCAGTTCTGCTTCTTGGCAAGGGAAAAACGCAAAGAAGTTTTAGGGACTCTTGTGTTATTATTGGAAGTTAAACAGCCTTAAAACTACCACCTCTTCTGGAGACATTAACACAAGCAGAAAAAGGGACGTAATTTGAAAGTAACCAAGCAGACAATATGCTCCATTTGCAAGGTACCTCTTCCCACTTTCCCACAAACCCCAGCCCTGCTCCAATACAGCCTTATGTTTCCTGGCTTTGGTGACATTTTTATTAACCCTCTGATGACCAGGGAAACTCCAGATTCACCAGGCATCACAGGAAATAGTTGTTAAATCTCCTCTGTCTTGGACAAAGGAGAGCCATTTAGGCACATACCACTTGAATCCCCCCTATATGAGTAAGAGTAGGGCTGAAAAGTTCTCAAAACAAATTCAAAAATAGCAAGGCGAAGTCTTGGCCCAAACAGGGCACACACCATTACTAATTTTTTTCTAAGAGTTAAGGAGTGCAAAAAAGTTGTGATACAGGTTTTGCATAACAAGTAAGAATGATTTAATATTTGGCATGAAATCTTAAGATACTCTAATAAGGAAGGGTCTGATGACAATAAGCAATAGGAAAGAAAAAGGACTTCTGGGGTACTTGTGGCCAAATAGACAGATACACCAGACTGAAGACAGAAGACAATAAACTGGCTATATATAAACTAGAGCAACAGATCCTGCCCCACAGGCACACTATTACATACAGGAAGAACAGCCAGATATTGCTCAAAGCCAGGTCTCGTTTGAAGAGGCTAAAGCCTCCCATCTTATTCAGAGCATTCCCTGGAGATTTGACGTGTAAGTCTAATGGCAGCTTTAAGGTTCTCCCAGTGGTATGAACAATTGTCTTTTGAAATGCTGCTTTTCCACAAGAAAGGAGATGTAATTGAATTATTAAGCCTGAAATCAGACCCAGTGGCTTTCATTCTACTCTCAACAGTATTAGACTGTAATGGACAATCACAGCTCGCTACTGGATCCAAAAGCTGAATCCACTAAAGCAGTAACTGACCCATCCTTTGATGGCTTTGTCCTCACTTCTGACTCCAAAAGAACATGGGAGTAATTTCTCTTCTTTCTCAAGTTCTTTTATCAAGGATGTAAAGATTTAGTGCACTGAAAAACACTGAATTACAAATCTACCAAGGACTTCAGAGACTTTCCTACAAGGAATAAAAGCTTCAACAGCAATCTTTTTTCACACTGACATCTAAACCTTTTATACAATTTGAAGAAACCAGAAAAGTGCAGTAATTATCTAATCATAGGTACGTATAATACTGACAACTTAGTCAATCACAATAAAATTGTCCAGGGTAACAAATTTTAAATTTAAACTATCAGATGAAACTCATATACTGCTGTTCATTTCAGCTTTAACCAAATGCAGTAGCAGCAGGGCAAAACAGATAGGTGAAGTCATACAAGCATTTGTATGAACAAAAAGCCTAAAGGAACTCCTGGTTACCTTAAAATACACAAACAATTAAAATCCATGCCCATGAAAACTGCACACCCTTTTACTTGTCCCACATGGGTTTTGCAGTGACTTAGGTTTTCTGGCTCCAGCTATAAACTTACAGTAGCAGTCAGCTGTTTATAATAATCATATTTTTAAATGCAATAAAAACACATTTCATTGTTAATGAATATCTTTCCAATAATAAAAAACTTGAGTCACATGTTAAGACTCCCAGGTCAGATATACATTACAAAGTTCTGCTGACCTGGATAATACTGTCTCAGGATTGATTACACATACATAAAGGGAAAAGAAACCCTCTCAGCCAGTAACCCTTTTCAAGGAAAAATGTCTGTGGGTGGTCACAGCTAGATTGACAGGACAGCCTCCTCAGACTCCTTATGCAGACAGGCAGCACAGTGGCCATGGCCAGAAATTTCCTGTTCTGTTGGCATATTGCACTTTGACATCTGCTTGCACATTAAAAGCAGCAGAACCTATTTCACAGGCACAGTCTGAATTTTGTAAGTACTTTATAGCTAGATCAAGTTGTAGATTCACAGTCAAACTCGAATATATGCATCCTGGCTTACAGCTCAGCTACTGACTAAGTTTGTGGGTTTAGGTTAAACAACAAATATATAATATAACACTAAATGCCATAATCTATTGTTCTGAGTTATGGTCACTGGAGAAAGTGAGAACAACAAACAAATGAAGTAGATATTGAAGGTGACTGGCTTTCACTCTGCACCCCTGATGTGCCCCAACTGAATGGAAGACACCGTCCATCAGAGAAAATATTTTCCTCTCTGGAATACCTTGGCAGCTTGGGGTTTGGGCAAGGAAAGGGAAAGTGAAGCCAACTATGCAACTAATGATTTTACCAATGAGTAAAAAACTCTTTCTCCCCAATTACTTTTCATGTCTAGATATATGAGGTGTATACAAGTAATGTTCTATTAAAATTTCCTGTTTGAGTTTTTCAAAGACTTCATATTAACCTATATATTCTTTCACCTCTCATCCCAACCTCAATTACAAAGACAGATGCAGTACTGCTAAGAAAATCTTGCTGTGCCACGCTGCTTACTTTGGTAGCCAGAGATACAACGTGGCAGAGCTGCAGAAAGCCCAGAGAATTCACATACGGTGAAATGATTTCATCGAGGCAGCAGAAAGATCAGCTATTCCCATGTCATCTTTAGGATGGCTGCTATACACGTGTCTGTGCACACAAATGGAAGCTCATCACTTCTTGGAAAGGAAAAAAATTCTTTAAGGATTAGAATACAAAAAGACCCACACAGCCTAGAATACAGAACAGCAGCACCCTATCTGGATGCTTATTTCTTCCACTTGGCACCTGGCACCTTTCGTATGTAATCTGCTCAAGGCAAGAGCTCCCAGGAAACGATGGTAGTTACCATCCACCCCTTTTGAGCAGCTCAAAGCCACCAGAAAGGCACACAGTTGTGGTTCCTGCCATCTTTTTCACTCCCACCTCTACTGTAATGATAGACTTACCCTGACTGCTTGCTTGGACTCAAGAGCTCCCAGCTGAATCACACTGGCATATGACCAGGGCCAGCACACAGGGCCAAGTGTACAACCCTTTGAGGCTGCCTTCGCCGCTCGACAGTCTCTGCAGGATTACACGAACCAGCAGGATTTAGGATAGCTGACCTCTCATTTCCCTCTCAGCATTATCTGTGTTTGCAGTATGAATTTTGTGTTTGTCAGGGCAAGAACCATGCCAGATGTAAAAAGAAGTCTTTTAGCTGAGCCCTGGATTTCCTACTTGTCTTCTGTGGGGAATGGCTTGCGACCTTTTTTGAGAAAGAAAAATAAGACAAATGAACCACATTGTCTCAGTCTGACAGGCAACACCCTCGTGTCTTGCTAACCTGTGAAAGTTTTACTGTCCTTTACTGACCTATGCAGAGAGTTGAGCTGGAAGGTGGTTGGGGCAAGAGGTGCAGGATATGAGTCAGCAGCACCTGCGCTATAGAAGGATGGTGGGAATTAACAAATTCCACATTAAATGAAGAGGACATCAGATGACGACACAAGTCTGATTCCGGATCAACTGAACATAAAGGAGTGACTCCTCAGCTGGCCTATATTAAACTAGGTTCTGCAAGACTCTTGATAATCCTAGAATTTATACAGTCTGTTTTAACAAACAAAACCCAAGGCAGAAAGAGCACAATGGGGTTATGGACAGTAGCCACCCACCACAAGGTCAAAGCTGAAACTGAAGCAAAAAATTGGAAGTAGTCATTGAGGGAATAACATTAACTTTCACTTCTAGAAGAACAGAAACTCCACAAGCTTCATGCTTGGTGTTGACAGATGTAAATAACACACATAATCAAAAGAATACATGAAGATTATGCAAAAAACTAGAGAGATCACTATGAGTATACAGGATTCCTTCCCCCTTATCTATGAATTGAAATGGAAAAAAACCAAAAACCTCTGGAAAGCAAGTGTTACTCCCCAGGTTTACATTCCTGCGTAGATCAACTACAAATAGCAAGGGATAAGTTTTCCCCTTGCTGTCACAACCAATCACTCCATAAATGCAGTACAAGTGCTATTGCAAGGAGATACATATTTTGCATTTTTCTATCAACACTTTCGTCTTAAAATATAGTTCTCCTATCAAAGGACAAAGTTTTGAAAATTCCCAGTAGGGGAAAAAAATCCTGGCAAAATATGGTTTAACATACTTCAAAGGGAGGAGTTTGTTCCAGCAATAGCAAGATTTAATTCAGAATGAGATTATATTTTTACACTTCTATCAATACAGCAGATAGAGTATTCTCACTTTTCCACAGTCTTTGGAGAAAGAAGAACAAGAAAGAAATAAGTCTTTTTTTTTTAACTGCTTCGACATGTCAGTGGTTCTTGTTTGCGTGCTTTTAATAAGGCAATTATAAAAGTTATTTAAATTTGCTATAAGTGACTTTAAATGATCCACCAGTATCTTATAGCATACAAACCAGACACACGTATGTAGAGTTCAAATGCACTGTATATAACACACTTTATCCAAAAGATTATATAACAAGATTGAACTTGCTCTGCAGAAAAAGTTTGGCTAATCTTGTTGATTCTTCATGTACCCAGCCAACTTCTTAGTGTTTCATTCTGTTCATGCAACAGTGCTTCTCAATGCACAAATGAATAACAGAACCAAGACACTCTATTGCTTTACCTTCATTATGCTTTGGCCTGTCAGGAACTTGTACCTTCACCTAAGCAGAATTTTTCTTACCTAATTGAGCTTCCAGCACCTGCCACTTCATACAAAGCTGTCCCCACATCTAAGCCTCATATTTAAAGAATGCACGTAAACACATGCCTGGTTTTCACTTTGCATAGTTTTGTGATATAACAGACAGCAAACTAGACTCATTTTTGGCTGCTAATTTAGAACACAGCACACCCAGAAGGTTTTTTTACATGTGTCTTGTTATTGATTCCTTATTTAGGTAATTTTGTCACAATTCTTTATTGATTTTTTTTTTTTAAGTGGGGAAACTCCTGTTCCTAGACTTCAATGTGGCTAGCACTTCTTTTCTTTTAAAGCAGTCTTGTTAGTTTTATTAGAGGGAGAAAGCACAGAGTGGGATACCTTGTCCTTTACTGGACTTTGAAAGCAGATTCCACTGAAAGTAATTAAGTACATGCTATGAAGAAAACTGTGGATTAGAGCTTGACATCCATTTTAATTTACTGATTAACCAGCACAGAACAGGCTGTCCAGTAAGAACACAAGACAAGAAACTACTAAACAAGATACGACCAAACACAGAGAAACACTGAAGTAGTCATTATCAGAGAGAAAATACTCTTGGACTAAATAACTGCATCACTGTGCTGTAAAGAAGCCCTGTGTATGTGTGTATGTCCTTCAAACGACATAACTGAGTTTGAAGAGGGGTCAGAAACATCCACATATTAATTCTACAAACATACCTTCACACTTGAGAATATTCACTATTTAGTATAATTCTGAAGATGCTTCTCTAAGGCTTATTTAGGCGCTCAGAACTGAGGAAGAGCACTGACATATCCCAAAGCAAACTGGAACGGCTCAACACGAGCTCCAAAATCATTCTGCAAAAGAGTTTGTTGGATATGCCGGTGAATTCCTATACGCATCTGAAGTTCTATCACATTAGCTGTTCTTAAAATTCACACTACCCAATCCCAGAATGACCTGTAAATACAAAGAGATTTAAACAACAGCATCCTTGCTATGAGTTAGTGAATCTATTGTGGTTTTGTGGCCATGCTTTGGTAGTGGGGGGGGCTATGGAGGTGGCTTCTGTGAGAAGCTGCTTGAAGCTTCCACCATGTTCAGCAGAGCCAGTGCCAGCCGGTTCCAAGACAGATGTGCCACTGGCCAAAGCTGGGCCAATCAGAAATTACAGAGGCAACACCTCTATGGTAACGTATTTAAGAAGGAAAAAAAAGTTATTGCTCAGATGTAACTGCAGCCAGAGCAGAGAGGAGTGAGAATGTGAGAGGAACAGCTCTGCAGACACCAAGGTCAGTGCAAAAGGAGAGGCAGGAGGTGCTCCAGGCTCTGGAGCAGAGATTCCCCTGCAGCCTGTGGTGCAGACCATGGTGGAGCAGCTGTGCCCCTGCAGCCCATGGAGGTCCATGGGGACGCAGAGATCCACCTGCAGCCTGTGGAGGAGACCCACCGGAGCAGGTGGATGCCTGAGAGGAGGCTGTGACCCTGTGGGAGGCCTGTGCTGGAGCAGGGTCCTGGCAGGGATCTGCAGGCCCATGGAGGGAGGAGCCCCCGCTGGAGCAGGTTTCCTGGTAGGACTTGTGACCCCATGGGGGACCCATGCTGGAGCAGGCTGTGTCTGAAGGACTGCACCCCATGGAAGAGTAACCCAGATTGCAGCAGTTCATAGAGAACTGCTGCCCATGAGACAGACTCACACTGGAGAAGTTCACAGAAAACTGTCTCCTGTGGGAGGAACCCCACAGTGGAGCAGGTGAGTGACTCCTCTCCCTCAGCAGTGGCAGGAACAATGTGTGATAAGCTGACCATAACCCCCCATTCCCTGTCTCCCTGAGCCACTGAGTGGGGGGAGGTAGAGTCTGTGAAGGAGGGAGGGGTAAGGAGAATTTGTTTTTAAGAATTATTTTACTTTTCATTATCCTGCTCTGATTTTGTTAGTAATAAATTCAATTAATATCCCCAAGTCGAAACTGTTTTGCCTGTGATGGTCACTGGTGAGTGATCTCTTCCTGTCCTTATCTCAACTCACAAACCTTTCACTGTATTTTCTCTCTCCTGTCCAGTTGTGGAGGAGAGTGATAGAGAGACTTTGGTGAGTGCTTGGCATCCAGCCAGTGTCAACCCACCACATTTTACTATTGCATACAGTCTCCAGGACCTTCCAAAAACCGCGAGTGAAGTTTTTCAAAAGCATTTGTGTTTAGATACAATGCCATTATAAATAAAACGTAAGAGATAATACTGTCACAGCTCCCTACCTTTATTAAGGCTAGCGGCTTAAAAATCTGTCCTGACTGCAGAATAGACCTCCTTTCTGACTATTCTGCCAATTGGAAAGGAGTTTTCCCACACCTTCTCCCAGGCACTGATGATGGATAACACTTTTCCTCCCCTTCTCTTCGGCATTATTATTTTAACACAGCACCAATTACACATGTTTAACAATGCAGAAAGTTCTTCAGCAGACTGAGTCTAAAAAATAACAGTGGCAAATTTAAGTCTGGGCATTTCAGGGGTTTTTCTCCTGGGTTTTATGTTTTTGCAAGGGCAACATGTGTGTGGGAACAATGCTAAAATGATAAATTTGTAACAGGGACCAAGCATTAAGCTTTATTAATCCATAACTGCTGACAGTGGCAACCCAGTGAAGAGAGGAAATAATTGATTTAACATGCAAAGGGCAGTCTCAATAAAGACAGTCCTAGAGGCACAAGCATCTCTTTTTGTTTCTGTGTTCTCTATATGCTTCCTAGTCGGCAAAATGAATGAGGGTAGAGAATGCACATTTGTCACGTCACACAAACACTCCTTATTTCAGTCTTTTAAGTGCTCATCTGTTTTCTTGTTTTTCAATTAAAATTTAATCAGACTAAGTGATCCTTTAGAAAGGCAATCTGTTAATTAACCCATATAAGACAACAGAAATCATGCTCTTCGAGCACAATCTCAATTTATTATCCAGAAATAGCTCTCATTAGTCAGAGACAAGAAAGGGGGAAGTTTTTACATACAAATTTAGAAGATATATGCTCTACTTTGGTTTTAGCTTGTTATCTGAAAGCCATGAAATAAATAATGAATTTGGAGGAGATGTAAAGAACCATCTTTATACATGCCTGAACCTGAAAGACACATAAAACTCTAATTGTGGCTTAAATATAATATTTATGAGTCTGGAAACTTCAGAACACAGTCCAGTGGAAACAATTTGTGAGTTTACAGACAAATTAATTCCACATTATTGTTTGGAAACAGAAAAGGTAAATAATTCTGCTAGCTATTCCCTGCTTGAAAAGATGATCAAAATTAGACAAAGCATGAGCAGTATGAAACTGGATACATAAGATTTGAGGATAAAAATTTTATGGCACTCTACAGTGCCAGCATTTGCTATATTGAATATTTTTTTCTCTCCTACATTCCCCTGCACACACTCCATCCTCCACCTCCTACCCCACTATTAAAACCAGACATTCACGTGCTGGACATTTTAGAAATTCATGTAGATGTAAATGCTGATCACTGCATGAATTCTACTCTATCTACAGCTAAGTCCTCAGGGTTGTTTCTACTTGGAGCAACAGTCTTAGTAATGTATAATGTTCTGCAAGATTAGCTGCTCAATCAGCGCTGGTAACTAGCACCACCACCTTTTCCTTCCCTCCAAGGTGGACACAAACATCACAAAGTGTATTGATATGTTTGAGTTCTGAAGGGAAAGTTACAGCTGAGTAATAAACCTAATCAAGAGACCTTTCCTGAGGATATGATGCTTCCCAAGATGCAAGTGCACATTTTTTTGTGTGTCACTTGGCATGGAGAACAAAGACTGAGAGTTTTAAAGTTAATGGAAAATATCCTGGGAAACAATCCCCACTGACACGATGAGAGAATTATCTCTTGTGGGACAAACAAATGGGTGGGGATCAAACTTAACTCTCCTAGCTTCCCAACTTCTGCAATATCTGAAAAGTAATAGAAAAACAGTAATTCCAGGAAAGGCTGTCGATTTAACAACAGAAAGTGCCTGTCTATAGATGAGAACCACGGCAAAACCATTTGACTTAGTTCAATTATAGAGAGAGCAGGTTAGCAAAATACAGTTTAAAATGTATCTATAGTTTCTTTAATTTCCTACTTCAGTCTATGCTACCAACTTCAACTCTCCTTGAATTAGCCTGAAAGAAGAGGAGAGCTCCAAAACTTCCGTATCTTGAAACTGGACCTCATTGCCCTTGAGAACAACATAGGTTTTGTCATCATTTTGTTTAGAGAAGATAAGCAATTTGTACTGCAAAAATGAAGGGCAAGAGGAGATAGCATTGCTTTCTTTGTACTATATCAGAAACTATAATGCAAGACCACAAACAAAAGCCATTTAAACAAAAAGCCATTTGGTACAAGAATAAATAACAACAACAAAAAAGCATGAGTGAAACTAAACTGCAAATTAAAACAGGTTCTCAACCAGGCAATAGCTGTTAATCAAAGCATTCAGCATGGTAGTGTGCATGAACCTCCCTGCCTAAACCAAGATCCAGATTAACAGTGATTGGTTTAGCTAATGTAAATATTTCTGCCATGTGGTGTCAGAGGTAAGATTTTGGATCTGGAATCCTTATTAATACTCTAGTGCACTGGGGAGCATATTTTTATCCTACAGTAAAATCCTCTTAGTAAGAGAGAAGGTGTTCTTCAGAGAGATGTTGGGAGAAAGTGTTTACTCTTTCACCATTTTCTGTGGCTCCATTCAAAGGCATGCAGGAGCTCTCCCTCAAGGATGGACATGATGCAGAGCACCCAAGAGATAAATGGTGAAGAGCAAAACAAATTACTTGGAAAGAAAGAACTCTGCTGATAAATAGAACACCAACACTTTTGCAGCACCACCTGTCAGGAGATTTATTTTTTCTCCTGACAGACTTCTAACAAGAAGGTCTTTAAGTAAGGTTCGAGCAATATAGAATACATATAATTTCCTTTACTGAATATATTAGTGGTTCTACGAAGTGGACGCATTTCCCTACTGACTTTGTGAAGCCTTATCTTAGGGCAACATTGAAAAGAAGTACAAGTAAAGATTAGTGATTTTGTAATGATAATTTGCACTCCTTATTTGTACAAAGTGCTATTCTACTGAAGGTTTACAGATGGCTGTTATGTCTCCAGCTACAGACATAACACAAGAGCTATCCTCTTCAGATTAAGCAAATTTTGCATGAAAATATTCCATCTGACAATGGAAACAGAGCACTGATCTGAGCAACCTGGTCTAGTGAAAGGTGTCCCTGCCCATGGCAAGGGAGTTGGAACTGGATGATCTTTAAGGTTCCTTCCAACCCAAACCATTCTATGATTTGTTCTTTTTTTTGTAAAAAGCAATGCAAGCGTTACATTTGTTTTTGCAGCTTTCCATCATAAGCATCTATTTTACAAAATAAGTGTTTTAAAAATAGGCAGTTTAAGACATTTTCAGTCAAAACACACATGTGTTTTCTAAAAAGTCTTCACATTGTGTACATGAGTGTTTGTGGAAACCTGTTGTAGGCTGCCCAGACATGATTTGGATAATGCTTGTTGATTTCATGGTCTGCAGTGAGTTCCATATTTTGCCTTTCTCCATCCTCATGGAAACTTCCCATTGCTTTCCCAAACTACCTTTACTAAAAGGAATGCCCCAAGACTGAGGCTTCATTTTTCATGCAGTAAAATTCGAGGACAAAATTCACAGAAGGATGTTCAGCCCAAACGGGATTGGACCTATGCACACCTCCTCACTAAGGTCAGTTGAGGCCAAGCCAACATTGCCCACATGACCTGACAGAAAAACGGAGTAGTCAGGTCTTTGGAAATATTTGTTGCTCTTTCTACACCATGAAATCAAGCATGCAATCAAGAAGAGAAAGCAAACTTAAGACCTCTGATCAGAAACTGCACAGTTGTTAAAATGGTACCTGGTGAATTTTGAGGGGTTTTGGCAAATTGAATCTTTACAGTTGAATGAATAAAGCTTTCCCTCACTACCAACCATTCCTCTCCTGCTGCTAATTTCTCTTTGACATAACAACTAGCTAACAACATGCTTGATTAGGGACCTCCTGGCCCACATGTGTAAAAAAGCAGACTAGGGGTGAACTATTGTGATGAGAGAATTTTTTATTCTGCAATAATCCCCCACGTTTTGGAATAGTTTTTATTTTAGAGTAAACATGAAGTCAATGAGATTTAGGTGGTAAGAGTCCATAAAAAAAAAAATTTCAACAACTGGAGCTCTACTTCTATTCTGCAGTACAAATAGGTGTTACTGTTTCCTTTGGAAAAAAAGGTCTAACCTGTAGGGAAATTAACCTCTTGGAGGCATGTCAATATTTTTACAGCATGCACTGTTTAAGACTTGCTCGTGTATGATGTATAGCATGGACAGTTAATTTTCCTATAAGTCATAATTCATAGGACAAACAATGTGAGGGGTATTAATGGAAAGAGATCAACAAGGTTATTTCCTTTTTATGACTTTCTGCAGAGTTAAATAATAAGTGAAACTCTTAATTCAGCAAATAAGTTAACTGGAACTATTTTGTCATTGCAGAATTGAATACTGAAGCTTCCCTATTTGTGATACTTGCAGATCCTACCCTTCAGCGAACTAATGTTGCCTAATTTTATTTCTCCTTTCTATTTATGTGTAATGGATGTAAATACCAACTGTTTTGAAGAGGCATCTGCCTTTTTTGACAGACCATGACTAGAGAATTTAACAGTTTATATGGATTTTCCCCCTATTAATTTCAGGACTAGATTCCAGTTTTATGAACTACTTAATAAACTATTTTGATGAAAAGCATATTCAGTGCTTTACCAGCATTCCCTTGCTCTTGTGATTAATGCAATAATAGAAAAGCTTCCTTTTCACTTTCCCAAGTTCCACATAGACATGTTTTGAAGACAAATTAGCTAAAGGTTATTGCTGCATGAGAACTGCAGCTGTTCTGCAGATGCTGAGTGTCCCTACTTTCCATTGGCCCACAATCATTCTCATACTGAAATAAAACCTATAACTTTCATTATTACAGCTTAATTTTGTGGGCTTCTGTTCCAATATGCTTATAACAAACTTTGCCATGGACAGGGAAAAGAAAAAAAAAAAAGTATTTCAACAATTTTTATGTTGCATCAGCTGAAATTAAGACATTGGAATAATCTATAATAGCAGATTAAGCTTCCTTCCTATCTGAATACATACATGGTGACTAATGTAGCCAACTCCCCTTTAGAAGGGCTTTGGAAAATGCTGTTGTCCCCATTTCAGAGATAAGAAAGTGGAAGCAGAAGAGTCAAGAGTTTAATCAAGCCCTCACACCAGCTATGTTAGGCAGGGTTAGAACCAGACAGTGTTTGCATGAGCCTCTTGCAACAGAGCTGGTACCGATTGCATAAGCAGATGGTAACCCATGCAGCAGTCTGTTTCCAAAATAATACATTTCAGTTCAGTTGCAATTGATTTAAGTAGATTTAAATGAAACCAAAACAGTCCTATTGTCAATAAAAACACAGTTTATTGAGATTAATTTACTAGATGGAGAGGGGTTGGACAGAATATATTGATATTACATAGGAGAAGCAGAAATGGAAACTGAGTTTAAAATTGTGCTTCCTGACACCTCCTCCCCCCTAGCCTACCATGGTCACAGTGTATAAGAATAGTTGATTAGGACAAGTCAAAACACAAGTGATCCAAGCTTGACAGCTTTGCTTACAGAGGCCCAATAAGCTTTTCAACTCAGTGAGTAAATTGAAGCACAAAGTAACATTGCATACTGCACTCTCCCCCATTTATGGCCATGCATTAAAATACGCTTCAGATTAAGAAATTTACAGAAAGTCACTTGTTCAGAACACTCTAAAAACTGTTCAGAGTTTGTTTCTTAGGCACTAGGAGGAACTAGACTTTTGGTTATAGACTTTTGGTTTCACAAGCACTTTGTATTTCATCCCCAAATTTCAATACAACTTTAAAGGTCTTGTTTCCCTGAAGACACGCTAGAAGCTGCTGCTGAAGCGTGCTAGTAGCATCACACACGCCACTTCCTATTTAACAACCTATCTTAAGGAGAAATTAGTATTAAAAAAAAAAAAAAAGGCAGGTCCTTGTAAAACAACTTACTTGTCTGACAATTCAGTGGGCTTACACATGCTAGAATAAAAATCTTGCTTGTCCCAACAGCATCAAATAAAAAACCGAAAGTGATCAGACTTGGGTGGAGCAGAGTACTACTTGTAACAACATTTTTAATCAGGTAGACTTTTGAACCACAAAACAGGAACAAGAAAAAGACACACTGTTGGCTATTAACTCTTTAGGGTAACACCTTCACTAAGCCACCTTGTTAAGCCAAACTAACAACCAGGTCTCCAGGGTGAACAAAAACTTTACATAACCTCAACCACACTAGTCTCTCTCCCTGTATCATTCCTGTATCAGGCAGCAGGAGGAGGAGGCAAGGCAAGGCATGCTTCCAATGTCAACAGGGACAGGATGCTTTGTATGAATAGCAAGGTGATGGGTTTATGTAAAGAGGTCTAACACGGGGAAAAAACTTGCTACAGAAATGCTCTTAGCTTTGAGATTTCTGTTATTATGTATTTAGCTTTATCCAGGGCTTAACCTGAAACAAAACGTTTTTGTATAACTTACTGTAAGTCTCTTCAACACTAGATTAACTCAAGACTGATCTTTGAGGAGGACTGGGGAAAGAGTAGAGGCTGCTCTGAACAAATGTTTTCAAATACAGAGATCTTCTGGCACAGTTACAGCAGGTTAGAAAGAAGTGTGATCAGTAACTGAGATAACATGCTAGGAAACGTCTGACCTAGACACTCAGACCTGTAATCGCTTGATTTGCCTAGTCTATGTTATTTCTTCTGTTGGGTGAGTGAATTAGACTGCCAATAACATCAGTTTGCTGCTAAGAGCTGGCTGTGCATTAGAGTATTTCTTAAACACAGTTGTGTCAGCATATATACAAACCCCATTTTTTCAGGAATTGTATAACATTAAAAACCACACATGCAACACGTGCACTGGAACACAATCTTCTGCTATTTTAATATATTCTGCACTATACTAGTAAGTACACAGAAGGGGCTTTCTTACCAAGAGAGCTTCCAACCACTAACTGACAGAAAGCAGAACAGATACTACTTCAATAATTCTCCAATAACCTTTTCAGTCCTGTACCACACCTAGTTCCTGGTCAAAACCCAACCGTAAACTAGAAATTGCATATATCCTGTGGAAAGGATTTAAAGTAAGCGAAAAAGTAAGCTTAGTCAACTGAAAAATCTTCCCACTTTAAGACTACCAAACCACACACACTTTCAGATTCACAAAATTTCCCATACATCTGCAGGTTTCCCCTGAACGGCTAACAAGAGACAAATTGCAGGCAAAGAGCAATGTACAGCACTGACGTGTGGCAGGTGAATAACACTCTGTGCCCTGTCACTTCTCAACTGTCCCATCCCTGAGGATGTATTAAAGCCAAACCACTTTGTCATCTTCTTGCTACTGTATTAAAGGCAAGAGGGATCAGCTGGCACAAGTACTTATAGTTGCTGCCTTCTGTTGGACTCTTTTCCTTCCTAGCCCAGATTTCCTGAAACTGACATCATGACTGGCCAGCAGCATCTATTACCGTCTCAGAAGCTGAGACAGGGGAAGCACTTGCACATTTCTAAGTAGAGAACCCTCAAGCATAAAAGCTGCTCACGTTCAAGATGCTAAGGGAGTCAACAAAACCACAGAAAAGCTGCAGTTACCTCAAATAAGTGAGACGGTTTTCCTAAGATGCACAGAATTCAGCTCAAAGCACCTAGTCAATGTCTAGTGTGGAACTACTTTATGGCAGTGTCTCTCCACTGGGAGACAAGAAGCAGCCAGCTGTGAGGACATCTGTCCAAATAACCAAATGTCTAATTGTAGCAGAGCTGAACAAGCATTATTAAAACATGCAAATAAAACCAAGGCACTCTCAAAGTATGAACTACATTTTACTTCCCCTAAATATAAGATAAAGACATCCTATTCTCATTTCATTAATCAAGTTGACAGCTTTAGGGCCTTGCAGAGGCTATGTAACAACTCATGAAAATCACTGTTATCCTATAGTCTCAATCCAGTTAAGACACTACCTGAAAATCTAGTATTACTGTAACAAATACAATAGAGACACAATAAAGATGACTACTGGGTCTGCTGCTAGGCAAAAGCAACTTCAAAATTTTTCAGTCTCTCTCCCTTCCCTTGCCTTCCACCTGAAAAGCCATAAGAAAACTTGGAAACATGTAAGTGATATTTTAAAAGGGCAGTTGATAGTGACGCAGGTGAAAAGCTTTCAGAGTGCACTGATAAAAATAAGAAAGAGTGAAGCATAAACTCCAGTGCCCTTCAAAAACCCTTTGCCAGCAAGGCAAGCATAGATTGCCCTCTGTCATTCTGCAGTCACGTACACACCACTTAAGACAGGCCTTAAGCCTTGACTGGCAATTTACCATAGGTCAACTATTTAACTTGATTTTAACATATTTGCACTACAGTCTGTAGCTGGTTAACAGCAACTGTAAGAGCTGAGCATGTGCTAGGCTAAGCGTTCCAGCCAGAATAATGCAAGAGAGGCTGAGGGAGAAGTCAATATCACAGTGAGCTTGATTAGACCCCTTCTCTTTGTTCAGCTGGGTGGCTCCAAACACCTCCCCTATTTCTTTGGTGCCTGGAGGAGACTCATCAACCTCACTTCCCTTATAGGCCAGAACTAACCTGCTTACAAATTGCTGTTTTGTTAGCAAGGGACCAAACGTGACTCTTGAGCAACTTTCCTCCAAAGCTTTTTTACTCCTTTGGAGCAGGTTGGGAGTAGCAAAAAGCAGCAATAAGAGCATTTGGAAGTCACACAGAGAAGTAATCACTGATAATTTGATATTTTAGCCAGGCCATCAAAAATACTGTATCATATCTGACTATGCTTTCTACCTCAGGACCTTCACAACCCTTTGCAGAATTATCTTCAAGTTCCATCAGCTATTACTCACTCGCTGCCATTATCTGACAATCTTATGACTTACTTTGCAGTCCAAATGAATGTTAACTGTCACCTGTTGTTAGGAAGTATCAGAATTCAGAGACCTGGGATAGGTCCAACTGGGACATTTTTGCACCTCTTGCAACCTCAAAGAGACGCCGCACAGGTCTGGGTTTTGTTTCTCAGCAGTTGGAGACTGCTTACCGAGTATTTGCAAGATGCCGGCACAGAACAAAGCTAATTTAGTATTTGCCAGTTTGCTAAATCACAGTCCGTGTCTACCTTTTGGTTAAGGCAGAAATATGGTCCTACAGACTGACTGATCTGCAGCAATCAATCCCACAACAGCGGTTAAAAAAATAGGTCCATCGTAAGAAACACTACCAATACACATGGTTAGAAAAGCAAACACAACCTATTACTTGTTTCCTACTTCCTTTTTATCGCTCACATTTCTTTCTCTTAAGAAAATCAGTGTATGAGGTTTGATTTAAAACATTTCAGAAACTGTTTTGCACCCAAGAGTGTCTTTGATCCACTCCAGTTCACATAACACAATGGAGGAGAAAAAAAAAAGAGTAACTTCCTTACTGATTTGACTGTAAATAGAGCTACTAGGGCAATAAATGCCTAGGAGCAATCTCTCCTGCCTACAATTCAAGTGTTGGTAAGTGCATAACTAACACAGTAAAATCTAAAAACTCTAACACAAAGACATAATAAAGTAAGATGGGAGGACACAGAAAACAAACAGCCAGCCTGAAGTTCCCTGCTAAAGAACCTGGTGTTTTAAAGAAAAGACCTAGTAATGCTAGAACCAGCAGTGCTGATGAGGGACCTGACAGAATCAAGACAGAAAATAAAGGAAGACAAAGCCCCTTCAAGCCCAAAGCATCCCCTCAGCAGAGAAAGCTAGCAAAATGCAGAGCGCATATTGCATGCTTATTTTAAAGGTTCAATCTGTCTCAAAGTGTGGCACTCCTGAGGATGTCTGTAGCACCACAGGTGCTTCAGGTGTGACCTCACTGGCATTTTAATTTAACTGAAGAGCGCAACTCTTCCACTTGTCCTGTTACCACATTCTGCTACATATTACAGAGCAGACTCAGTTTGTCATCTGAACTTATTTTGGACTAAACAAAGCCCAAAGACATAGTACTACTCCATCCTACTCCAGGAAGAAATTTAACTACACTTTCATATGTATTCATTCCATAGAATCAAATAAGTGCCAGGACAAAATAAAACCTCTGCAAATCACAGGCACTGTGATCAGCAGAACCAAAGCACCGAAGTGTAAAAGCATTCTCCTTTGCTCCCCAGTTGATCAGATTATTGACTGTCACTTGTAATCCAGTTTGCTTCTGGGGTTGTATGTTCCTATGTTGACATCTACTTGCACTACCAGCAAGGAATACAACTGTTCTGAAAGTCAACAGCATTCAGAGAAAAGCAAAACAATTCATTATATTTGATTAGTATTAATAGAAAAACCAAAAATTTGTTTTAAAAAAGGAAATCTGTACAAAGTCATCATTACACTGTATCTTCACTGGCTACAGAAGGTATCTTGCAAAAACCACATATACAGTATGAACCACAGCAGGGCTTCCAAGATCTTTTAGAACAAGCTGTTGATAACTTGCAAAACTACTTGCATGCAATGGTCTCTAGAGCAGAGCTTGCCAAAAACACACCTAGTAGCAGAAGGTAACATGTAAGGTAACACAAACATTCAGTTCTAAGGTAACAGAAGGACAGCATACTAGGAACATTCAAGAATTAAGTTCATAACAGGAAAAAGGAAAAGCCCATAGCAGGAAAATTATAGCTTCTGATCGATTGCCATTGCTCCATCAGCAGAGAGTTGCAGTGTATGCACTATCAGCTTTGTTTAACTATGTTCCAAGAAAGTTCAAACAATTTAATGGTTAAACAGTGAAAATGAAAAAAAAAAGAAAACACAACAGAAAAGCATGTCTGCTTACATTTGGTTTTATGTGTAGAAACATACAGAGAAAAGCTGTGGGGTAATGCAGCTGGACATCGGGAGCAATTTCTTCACAGAAAGGGTTGATAAGCATTGGAATGGACTGCCCAGGAAGGTGGTGGAGTCACCATCCCTAGAGGCATTCAAGAAACAACTGGACATGGCACTCAGTGCCAGGGTCCACTTGACAAGTTGATGTTTGGTCAAAGGTTACACTCTGTGATCTCTGAGGTCTTTTCCAACCTGAATGATTCTGTGCTGCCTGTCCTCAACTCTTTTCTCCTAATGTTGCAGTGGCAATATCCATACCTCACAGTCTGAGGCATCTTAGGCAGCCGTGGACAGTGGTCCTACATTTTCATCTCAGTTCATACCTGCTGAACTTAAAGGATGCATAATTAAAGATATAAATTTGAAAAACCTAGGAATACCTATTTCACAAACATAAGCCTTAATTTACACTGTCAAGTTTTTATATGAAAGATATTATAAACAGTTAACAACCTTGTTTCATCGGCAGTCACTTGTCCTTGTCTGAAAGATGCTCAGCTTTACTTTGTTCAGCCTATGGAAAAGGCTTAGGCTTGAAAAGGACAAGTTAACTGGCATTCTAGATAGTTAATTGTCCTCTATTTATCCACCCCACCTTTAGTATCTTCAGTGGAAGAGATCAAGAAGGTAAAGGGCAAACAAACAAACCCAAGTAAGTCTAGAATCTCATTTATGCATCTCCTGAAGAGCACAAAAAAGGGAAAAATATTATGAAAAAGATGCTCCTATTAACTTTACACTGAAAACCAAATCATTCTACAAGGCCTAAGCAAAAGCCATCATCTCTGTTAAATGCTGACAAACAGCACTGAAAACCTAGTTCAAGTTTTCAAGAAAACTAATTTGCAGACTCTCTCAAAAGTACTGCACATAGATTTAAACCTTGAGGCAGCAGCTTGAAAGTACAGTCATGTGGGAAACAATGTTCAGTATCAGAGAATATTCTTAAATTTTCACAATTTAAGACAAATTCCAAGAATATCCAGATCTAAAAGCAAGCTTCAGCATCCTCAAACACAAACCAAAATCCTGCAAATGCACCTGTACTTGTGAAAAGTGAAGAAGACACTTAAAAAACAGGGGAGAAACTACTATTAATCCACTTTATTGTTATTGCCTTTAGCATAAACCATGTGCCATGTATATCCCAGCAGCTATCCCTAAAAGTCTTCTAAAGTGTTTGCTAACAGCACTGGGCTTTAAGTCTAAACATTTAGGTTTCTAAAGTTATGTCTTAGACCTGTTTAGAGTCTTGCATGCTTTTCAAATAAAGATGTCATACTCAGTATGTTTGTCTGCCTCTCCTAAACACAGCCAGCAGTTTCTCTTTTCATTTTATTGCTGTTTTGAAAGTAACCATTTTCACTCATCTGCAAATTCTTCCCTTTCTTTTCACCAGCCTTGATGTTTATCAATGGGAAACATTTCATTTTTCAATGACTCTGGTGGGCCAGTAAAAGATTTCCTGGTAAATAAGACATGGCCCAGGGTAGGCAAACCTTTGCTTATGTGAATAGACATGAGGGTCAAGAGGGCACCTCCTTGCATGAATAGCTTCTTTATTATTAAGCTGATGTTTCACAATCAGGATGGAGCAATAAAGAGTAAAAGTAAGGAACTGGAGAAGAGGGAAATGACTGAATCACCTTATATTTGGCTCAGTCTTCCTCCTGCAGCAGGGTAGATAAAGGTGTCATCACTATGGATCCCTGCTTTGTTGCCCTTCCTAAAGAGTCCCAGGATTTAGGGCCACTGAAACAAGTGGCAATGACAAGCCATAGACTTTTTATCAACAGACAAAGCTGTTAAACTGTTTTTAGGATTCTACAATGATAATAAATATGGTATATTAATGCTAAAAATGTTAATTTTTGCATATACTCTAAAGAGGTATGAGACATTTCTCTTGCAAAGTAACTGTACGTAGAGATGGGAGATTACGCAGTTCTTGTGTAAATACGCAGTTGTGGCTGAGGGTCTTTGGAGGCTTAAATAATGTGAATGATGTGGCATCTCAGCCACATTTACATTTGAGCAATCAGCTCTACCCAGAAGAACATGGACAGGCAGAAACC
Organism: Corvus kubaryi; assembly: GCF_017639235.1. Classification (NCBI taxonomy): domain Eukaryota; kingdom Metazoa; phylum Chordata; class Aves; order Passeriformes; family Corvidae; genus Corvus; species Corvus kubaryi. The sequence goes on along the minus strand of NW_024581066.1, from coordinate 1,298,199 downwards.
AGCCTATACACTGCCCAGGGTGAGCCACCTTTAAAATCAGGGTCTACATAACATTACTCCAAGAAGTGTTTAAGTACTTTCTTTACTTCTTACAGTTGTGATAAGTAATACGGTGCTCTCAACACTCAAAAGCAAATGGATTCTTCACACAAGAGACTCCTAAAAGTTGCTTTTAAGCAAGTTTATTTTTAGGCATTTCTCAGCATGGAAGGAAAAGGCTTTCTTCTCAGCATATCCAACAATACTCAGCTTGTAAATTTCTGCACGTGTGTTAAACACATTTCAGTAAACATTTATTGTGGTGTATTTCTACTGTAATGCATTGTGAAATTTTTATTACGGAATATAAACTTTAGACAGTACTTGACCAAATACAGCTCACTTAATAATCAGTTGAACTGTTGGCACAGAGATACTGGTCTGTAGGTGAGCTGAGAATCTGTGCTGATAACCTACTTGTCTTTTTAAGTGCTCAAGATCAACGCTACAGATCTAGCTTTGTAGTCATTCCACACAGTTTCCATTGCACTTAGAGCTAGCATTAGGCTCAAAGGAACACACAAGCTAACCTGGGTGGGGAACAAGGGCAGCAGAGAGACCGGTCTCTGAATAAGTCAGTCCTTGTCACCTTTCAGGCTGCTTCTGGAAACAAAATTGGTATTGTTAGTTCAACTTGAACATTTCTTGGCATCCTTTCATTTTACTAATACCCGTTTAAAATTCTACAGTTGGTGATATTTGCTGAAGAACTTTATCCGGTGTGTTTTAAATGGGGGTCTTAAATAGAACATCAGAGAAGTAACAGCAAAGCTCAACATGGCTCTGTAAAGTCATATGAGTGTCAGTGGGGACCAAAAACAGAGTGAAAGAAAAGGCTTCAAGATGAAACCACCCATTAAAAAGAGACAACAGCAGAGAAATGAGTTAAACTATGCAAAATCCCAAGAACAAGTTTAGGGAGTCCATGGAAGAAGCTAGAGGAAGAGGCTCAGAGGAACAAGACAGAAGTGGGGGTGAGGATGGGTGGGGACGTGTTAAAAGCCCATTTTCAAATCAGCAACCTTCTGGATTTATTACAAAAGAAAAAATCTGGAGGTTTAATAAGAGAAGAGGATAATCAAGATTTGTGAAAGAGATGCTAGCAATGTTTTAAAGATTCGGCAGAACCCAACAGAAGCAGCACTGAGTGGCTGAGAAAGGACAACTACAATGACTATTTCCGATATACTTTACAGCTTACTCAGGACAGAATCCCGATGTCCTTACATGATTCCCCCATCACAGTTAGCTTCAGCTAGGTTAGATTTCACCCTGCCATCATCCATCATCTGTCAGAAATGACACTACCCTCTTTCCCATCACTTCTTACATAGAAGTTGAGTAAGAACAGGAACAAAACTACAAGTCAAAAAGAAAGCAGGCAGTAAAGTTTCCAGTTACCAGTAAGAGTGAAATAAAGGCATTTACATTTGAGCTAACTTGAGCTTAGGACGACAACAGACCATCTATGAGGGATCATCAGACCATCGAGACTGGACATGGAAAGTAGGACATGACTGGAAGAAGTACAGAGGGAAAACTCAAACCACATATGGGACTATTACCAGGGCCTAACACGCATTGAAGAGGGAAGGCCCTCCACATTTTCACTGTCATCTTGGTTTTTAAGAAAAAAAAAAAAACCAAACCAAAAAACCCACAACTTTCTGCCACTTCAGGATTAATTGTGATATGCATCATGGGAGAAAACAAACAAACAAAAAACCCCCTAACGATTCCCTCATATCAACATAATTTACATCCTAAATTGAGGCAGAATGTAGATTCTGCATTATGTTTGCAGCAAGTTAAGCACACCAGGCTTAATGCACATCCCAATCCAAACAAGGTTTCTTTCTTGAGGACATCAGAACAGACTTGGGATATAACTTAGAGTAAGATTTCGTTAAGACTCCAGGACAGCAAAAACATACTCCAAACACATCGCATATCTTTCATTTTCCAACATTCCTTTATGGTTTCAAGCCTCCATCCACCTGTTCCACTGTATACCACAAAGACACACCAGGGCACTAAGATGGTAACAATAAGGACACTACCAGAAAGCTCTGCTATCTGAACCAGACAGAAGGCAGCCACCAACTGAGGAAACTTAAACCACAAACTTTTGGGATCAAGAACCTATACTCTTCTAAGCTTGCACAGTATCGATTACACCAAGAAAAATAATGAGCCACTTTGCCATTCTTCTGTATTTTAGCATTTTAATAGACTTTTAGTGAATTTGAAAATAATTTTTTTTTAAAAAAAAACCCCAATGAACAGAAATAATGAACAGAAAATCTACCCGGTATAAACATTCTCACCACTGGAGCCCCACATATCTGGGCAGCCTGTTTTTCATAGTTCACCATTGCTTGCCACGACATTTTAACGGATCCATAAAAAGGCACTAACCAAGTTTATACTGCTCTCGGATTTAATACATGCTATCGATTAATAATTAGTTTTGAAGAGGCATTCTGCCAGATGACCAAACCAGGACGATTATCAACTCCTTACGGCTTGGAAAGAAGTCAGTCTCCTAGAGTACAACAGCGCAAGAGTTGCGAGCATCCCTCCGTGCGAGCCGTGCACCCTTTCCCCCGGTTACCCCGACTGACCTCCGGGACCCCCAGGGCACCTCTTCAGCATTTAGTAAGAAAACAATTAAAAAAGAGAAAGGGAAGAAAATCAGACCAAACAGAAGAGGATCGAGACTCTTAGCTTCACCTTCCCTCCTTCTTAACACAACATCCATTGAGGCAAAAGGAACCACCCTGGGTGCTAAAACAAGAGCCGCATTCAGGGCGCCGCGCCGAGCAGGGGGCGGGAGCACACTCCGGGCGGGCACCTCTGGGCCGGCCAGCTAACGCTGAAATCAACCCCCAGCTCCTCTAGCACTCAGAGGGAAAGAGAAGGCAACGCGGACCCATTTAAGGGCTCTGTCATTAAGTAGTTAGGAACGATTAAGAGGTTTCCCTACGCTCCCGCTCGAGGGACAGTTTTTCGGCAGCGGGCTTTGTGAAGGCACAGACGCGGTCGGGCTGTGCCGGGTCCCGGCTGGTTCCTCAGCCCGCCCGCCCACGGGCGCGGGGTTTTCCGCTCCAGGGCGCCCGGCAGCACCTGCTGCTGCTGCTGGCACCCCCCGGCCCCAGCCCCGGCCCCAGCCCCGGCCGCGCCCGCTGTACCTGCAGGATCTTGTCCAGCCCCTCTTGGCCCAGGCAAGGAAACTGCTTGAGCAGCTCCGTCTTCTGCCGCTTATAGTTGTCGGTAGCCGAGCGCCAGTGGGGCTCCTCCAGCACCTCGAAGATCGCCGCCCCAATGGACAGGTAGAAGATGATGGCCGAGGTCAGCAAGGGGCCCCTGTCCACCATGGTGCCGGCGGCAGGCACGGAGGGCGGGCTGGCGGAGCGCGGCAGGCGGGCGAGCCGGGGCGGGTGCCCCGCGCTGCGGCCGTGGGTGCCCAAAGCCGCCCTGTCCTTCCCTGACCACCTCTGCCTACCCCGGCCGTCCGCCGTGCCTCCTCTCCCGGCTTCTGCCGCGTTCCCTTAGAGTCTTCCACACTCCCCTCCCACTCTTCCTCCTCCCTCCTCTGCTCCGCTCCACTCCACTCCCCCCGGGCTGATCTCCTTCCCCCAGTTCTTTCCCCTCCCTCCAGAGCAGCGATTTGAACCTGGTGCTCTCCCGCTTCCTCTGCCCCCGGCCCGCGCATGCGGTGCTGTCGCCGGGGAGAGGCCGGCGGGGCGTCCCGGGCGCGGCGGGACCCAGCCCGCGGCCCGGCCAGGGACGGGCGGTCCCCGCGGGGCGGGAGGGCGGCTGTGGGGTCCGGCCATCGCCATCGCCCTCCCCCGAGGGGCCGCCTGGGGGAAGGGGAGCGGGGCCGCGACCTCCGCTCTTCCCGCCCTGCCTGGCAGGAGCTGGTGTGGGGCCGAGAGGGCGGCTCGGCCCCGGCCTCCTCCCCCTGAGCGCGGCTGGTCCCCGCGCCCGCAGCCGTCTGTACGTTCCCCTCCGTGTTTTCCCTTGAGTCAGGGTAAGAAGGGGTAACGTCGCTCAGTTTTATTTTACTTGTTCCCTCATGCCGGCGGGTTCAGCGGAATTCCTCGTTTTCGACGCCGGGAGGCTGTGAAACGAGGTCTATAGCTTTCCTGGATGCGTGGAACCGTGGGGGGAAGGTGAGCAGGAGCTCTGAGGAGAAAAGAAGGTGTCTGTCCGCAGATTTCACCCCTTCCCTGAGACGTCCACACGTGGGCATTACAGATCATTCGGAGCAGAAAATGCATCTCCCTTTCTTTCATGCCTTTGGTACCTTCAGTAAATATTGCTGTGTATGCTGTCTGTATGTTTGGGAGGGAGGGGGACACGGGGTAGTGATTTTCCATGAGATGCTCAAAACATCTTCCAGGCTGAAGCTCTCTTGAAGCTCCCCCTGTTTGTGAAGCCTTCTCCAGGAGACTCTTACAGCTATGCACCAGCCCACGCCGCTCCGTGCTCGAATGGGGCTGGAAATGGGTTTAAATGGGCAGGGAGAGGATATAGAGATGCGTTATGCACCCTGGCAGTGCTTCTGGTGCGGACACAGTTCATCTTACAAACATTGTTTTTGTGGGGGTAACTTGTTTTCTTCCAGCCCCCACAACAGGAAATAAACACTCAGGAAGTACAGTCGTTCATATCAACTGCATCAGCAGTAAGAGGTTTGGGGTGCATAGGTACTCAGTTGGAGTACAGAAACTAAAAGGCTAAGATAAGCCTGTGCAGACATAATTGAAATGGGAAGACGGGGAATGGAGGATAATGGGAAAGACAAAGGAAAGAAGTATGCAAGACAGGATGAAAAATCAAAAAGGAGAGCACATGGAAGGCAGAGGAACATGCCTTGGTTAGAAGGTGTATGGAGATACCTATGTAAAACTTTGAATCATGCCCAACGGATGCTTGTGTGAGATTGCCCCCAGGAAATCACATGGCCCTTAAGCAGTCCTTCTACTAATGTACATAGTGCTCAATAAAAATACATCTGCAAGAGGTTCCTGGCAGCCTAAAAGCAGGACTGGAGAAACCACAAAATCCACAAGCACATTAAGTGATCACTTTTTGCATGGGATTTCCCAGATATTTAAAGGAAACATTAAGAAGGAAAAAGGATTTTCAAACTGCAGTAGTTAAAAAAATTATATGTGCTAGAGGAAATAGCAGGAAAAAAGCATCATAATAAACATTTTTTAAATGAGTGTCATAAAGAAACTCCACTAATCTTTTTTATTAAGTTAAAAATGGGGGATGCTTCATGAAGTTGAAAGGCTGTAATTTTTTAATTAAAAGGAAAAGAAGAATTTCATGATGCACAATTACCGCATGAAAATTATTCCCAGGTGTTATCACTTGGCCCAAGACCTTTGCAAAACTTGAAAAGCCATTGGCCACATAAATTAATTTGAGCATCTGTCACTGTCTCACTCACTGATTTAAAAGTAAAGCTAAAAATTGTAAGGTATATAAATACTTACGGCAAGTGACTGAAAGTATTAAAGAACTTTCAGTAGGCAAATCATGATACAATTTTCTTTTCGGTGCTCTTGCACCTTCTTCTGAGTCACCTGCAAGTGGTTAGGTTATTCTGACAGCAGCACCAGTAGCCTGACACGTTACAGCAATGCTGCACTTGTGTGTTCCTGACCCTGAACATCTGTGCTTTGTAACTGGAAGGTATTTGATTAAATTTTGAAACTGTACTCTGCTCCATCTGTCTTTAAGTCTCTAAAGGCCCATTTATACATTGAAACAGTATCTTAAAGGCATGAGGAATGACACGAATGACCCTGAACTCACTGCAGTTACAGAGCACAGAGGAGCAAAAACACTTCCAGGCATTTTACAGAAAGTTTGTGATTTTGATTCAACATTTCTGCTTTCCACTCTAAACTCCCAGTCACAGATTGCATAATTAGTACTCTCAGTAACTGAGTCAGTCGGTGTTTAAAAACAAACAAACCTGTGTATCACATACCATTTTTCCCTGTGTTGAAATGCTATTGCACTTGTTAGACTGTCTCCTTGTGTTCCTCTGAGTTTAAAAGAGGTGAGCCTGGTAAGGAGCAACATCCAGAAGAATAGTTTATTCCCCAAGGAACCATAACCAGCTACTCCTACAAGAAGAGGTGATCCACTGAGTATCAACAAACTTCAAGCACTTAGATATTTCACTTTGATTCCATTGTCTTTTGCAGAACAAATTGCAAGGTATACTTTCATGCTGCTGGCCAAGTGAGTGCAGCAAGAAGGAATGTTTTGTGTAGCTGGCCTCTCTTTGCGCCTCCTGATCTAAAATGCTTCTCCTGACCTCAGAAAAGATCCCATATCCTTTTATTCATGGGCCTTTTCTCCTCTTTGTTTCCCTTGGATTAAACAGTACCCCTATTGTCAACCCACAGCACCTGCCACATAGGCCCCACAGCTTTTCATGCTAGCTAAGTTAATGAAAAGGCTGGAGTTATTCACTCACAGGCTTTTAAATCTCATTAAAAATCAAGGGAGAAACAGCAGAAAGCACTGTGGTGAGCAATACCACAAGTATCAATCATTTGTATTATTTGCGTAGGACATTATTTCAGGCTGTCCAGTCCAAAAGGAAATCTCTTTCATCCAAACTGTATGTCTAAGACACATTTGCTGTACAGATGTTTCCTAGAGCAGCCTGAAATGAATGAATAAATGTCAGAAAATGTTTTAGATGGAGCAAGTAAAAGACATTATTTGGGCTAAAGAAACCTGTCATGTAGTGGCAAAGACGGCATGTTATACTGAGTATGAGCTATGAGCCTCTCTTCAAGCCTCTGCCATTTTTCACTTAGAAGTCTGTTTTGGGCTGGTTGATGACTGTTGTCAATGCCTGTCAGCTCTGCATGTTTCATTTTTTTTAACTTGAAATTTAGACACCTCCAACGTTATCTTCAAGTGCTTTGCATCTAGCCACGTATGGTTTGACTAAGTTGAGGGGTGCGCTGTCGTGACTATCATGAGCAGTTTGGCTTCTTTGATGCAGTCCAGTGCACACAGAGAGGGTAAGAATGGTCTGCAGATGATGCAGAATTTTATATGAGGCATTTGTGGAAAGTTCAAAAATTCTCCATGGGATTGTTCATACCTTTTGGCTTATGTATTTACACAAAGCACATTTTATGCCCTGAATGTAAAGTAACACATAGTAAATCATAATAAAAATAATAAAAACCTTTACCAAAACAACCTGCATACCACTGCAACAGACTTCTTCACCCATGGACAGATAATGAGTGAACAAACACCACATGACAGATGTTAGTCATGCTGCTTAATGAATAACTGGTGATGAGTACAATACCTGTGTGGAATGGCTGTAATATGTTCAAGGAAAAATATGCATTTGGATCATCTGTTTTTCACTGAGGTACCTGCAGTGCTCGAGAGAAATATCTTCATCAGGAAGAAGCCTAGGTATTTCAACAGTTTTTCTGCATCTATTTCCTTGACTTGTTCCTCAGCCATCCATAGCAGTCACTGGATGATGAAACACATCTTCCTTCAAAATATTTTAAAAAGAAATACTCTGGCCTTCTCTTTCTGTTCCACCATGACCTCACTGGTAGTGCCAAAAGCTTTACGGCAGTCCTTCATGCTGACATTCATGTCAGTGATCTAAGCATTTCAGAATACAGCTCTACAAAAAAAGACCAGCTCATACAATGTCAGTCCTGGACTGGCTTTTACCACCATGATACCCGGAGGACATTACTCTTCTAGATAATATGTTCAAGGATAGCTGAGCACCGTGGTAACAGAGTCAGTGAATATGCAACAATCTGTTATTTTGTTATGTAAAACATCACTTTCAAGTCTTATTTTTGTGTCATTAAGAAGGAATTAAATTTTATTTGTGTACAGTAATATGGATGAATGTTTGCACATCACCCTGAAACTTGTTTCCCAAACCAGTTTAATTTAACTTTTATCAATCTGGTGTCATGCAGTGCGTGCAGTGCATACCTTCTCCAGTGTTACTGCCTGAACGTGACAGTGCTGGATTACAGGGGAGAATTCAAGGAGCTGTTAGCCTCCCCTGTCTCCCAGCTGGGTTGCACAGCTGTGTGTCTGTGTGCCAGGTTGTGCAATGAAGGGCCTTGTATGTGACTGGGCAGCTCCCGAATCCACACTGGGCTCCCTTCCATGCACGGTGTGTAGCACTCATGTTTTGTTAGTCAACATGCCGGAAGAGCTGTTCTGTTCCCACCTATCTCTTCCCTTTATAGAGAAAAAGTCAGCACATAATTTTGGCAGAGGAAAAGCAGAGGGAAGGTTGATGGTTTTTTTTCCCCCCTCTTGGGTGAGTAGAGCCTCGTAGATAACAAATGAAGACAGCTATACACCAAAAAAAACATTGAAAAGGATCATATTTTTATCATCTGTTCTCCTGTTCCAAACCCTGCAGCAACAGCTTGTGAGGCTAGATTGGGTTCCTTATCTAGGGAAAGAAAAGATGGAGTAAGTAAGTGAGAGAGTTGGCTACATGCAGTTAAAGGAGTATGGATTTTTAAGATTTTTGTTTCCTATGGACACTAGTTGCTTTTGTGCTTGATGTCCTGGAATGAAAGAAGGGTCATAGCCCATGCGGTCTCTATGCATGTGCCTCTCTCTTATGTGTTTAAAGGAGTTTTGAAAGAAGACAAGAGTTCCTGGCATAGTCAACCTCCACAGCCCCTTAGCCTGGCACCTGGTTCTTTGTGATCCCTCCACGTCACGTGTGGTATTGGGAAATACCAGCAGCAAAGGCTGAGCACTAACACCCACAGCTGTCCTGCAAGTGAAGGGCCTGCAAAGCTGTTAGTGGCTTTTGACTTATGCCTTGAACCCTTCTAGACCATCACCAGGAGAGGTGTTATAAGAGAGTTTGGAGGAACTTAGATGTCAGTGTTACTGACTTCCAGTGGTTCCTCCCACATGCCAAAACTCAGCAAGCAAATCCAGGTGACTTGCAGATATGACTGTTGGGAGTTAACTTGGCACAAAAGTGACTGGGTTAGAGCATCAGAAAAAAATCCACCTGGTCTAGTGCTTCAGTCAACAGCAGGACTGTTGTCATTGCTCTAAGCATAGAAGCTGCCTGCAGGTTCTAACTTCCAGGTCTCATGGTGAGCACCATGCTCTTGGCTCTCAGTGACTTTGTAGGGATGTGTGTGTGCATGGTCACAGTCAATTGCAGGATAACCCATGACTGAGGTGGAAAAGCAAGTCAGATGCTGGATATTTTCCTCCTGTTGTGTAGCACCTCAGCAGTGCTCTGTTCATCATTCTGTCTCACAACTGGAACAAAGTCCAGGGAAAGTGAAGAAGCAGTGAGTGAATGGAAGCAAACTCAAACTGCCCATGTTGCTGCTCTCCTTTGGGAGCTCTGGGGAAGTCCTGGTAACTCAGGTCAGACTCACAACGGTGCCAACAATGAGGTGTGGGGGAGGTCTGTCAGGAAGCAGAGTTGAGGGAAGGCAGAGAGCATAAGAATAGACAATTCCTAACTGTACCTGTACATCTGCAAAAATCTCTGAAGCAGCTGAGAGAGAGAGAGAGAAGAATATGTGGGTCTCTCTAAGGGCATCCAAACAGAGGTGAACATCCCAAGCTTCTTTGTTCATTCAAGAGGACCATCTGAGGCTGAACATCCCCAGGGAATACTGCATTGCCAGCATGGGTTATAGAAACTAATGGTTAGCAGCCTGTTAGAGGTTTCACAATTCATTTCCTTTGAATATTAGTTATTTCTTTTGCCAAAGAGAGGCGAAAAAGGGAGGAGGAGGAGGAAATAAAAACTAAATGGGCTATTTCATTTATTTTATAAGATAAAGTCAATAAGCAGATGGGCGAACTCTGCAGATGGCATTGCTTCAGTCAAGACAGAAAATTCAGTGCTTTCCCTGCATGTGTTTTTTGCAAGATTTCTTTGGAACAAGGAAGTGTATGCAAATAATGGAACCAATCTGCAAAAGCTCATTCAGCTCAGCAGCCATGAACTCTCACTGACTGTGGATACTTGTAACAATAAAGATTCTCCGGCTGGGGAGCCTGGCTCTTAGGTCTGCTTCATATTCTACCCTTGCTTCACTACTCCCTACTCTCACCCCCAAGCTTTTGCAATTCAGTGACAATCAGAGTTAATAAAGGTGTGTCTGTGATCCTATAAAGCAATTTGCATCATCTTCTTTTGTCATGAAATTTTCACAGGGGAAGGAGGAGCAGCAGCATTTTGTCCAAGTAGAGGTTGCCCTGGCAGTGTACCAAGAAGGCTGAAGCCCTTAATTTTCGTAAGAGAGATTTGATTACCGCAGCCCATATCTGAGTGCAGAAATGTGTCCTGCAGAAACTACACTCCCCCACCCCCTCACTCCCCCTCTTCCAAGATAAATCTAAAAGTAGTCTGGAGCTTACAGTCTTGCATTACTGCCGCTGTGTCACAAGCTTGGACTACCTTGCTGAAATTATTGTACTAGGTATACAACAGATTACACGACATCTGCCTCTGCCCTACCAAAATCATAATTTTCCATAGCCAGGTTGAAGAAACTGCGCTACTTTCACTAGCCAGAAGTGTCCAGAACCTGCCAGTTGACATTAACTGTGTTGTATGTTATTTCAGTGTGTGTCTATTATAAACAGATGACAATGCAACTTCCATTTTGAGTAAAGGAACTGATAATCGACACAGAGCTATTAAAACATGACAAATAAGTAATGCCTAAGCCAGATAAATAAATGAGCTGTTGGAGAAGTCTTTCTTCTGCTGTACTGTCTAGTGCAAATACAGCAGCCTTGCTCAATAAAGAAGACCTTGTTTAGTTCTGGGCTTGTCTCAACACCAGTCTTTTACAAGCACTTTGGACAAGATCATTAAACCTGCATGTATCAACTGAAGACATGCCTCCCAAATTTCCTGCTAGTGCTGGGAAAAGCTCTAGTTGCACAATTATATCTTGACTAACAAATATCTATTCTCAGCAGTGGGAAGTGAGTTATTTTGCAGCTCTCTATCAGAGTCTACAGATGCCTTGTATGACATTTAGAGAGATTAAATTCCTTTGCCTCTCTTTATACCTGGACTGCTTGTAGGGCATGCTGCTTGGAAAACGTGGGAATATTACAATTGGAATATCTATTATCATGATAATGTGTGGAAATCTGACAGAGCAGTTTGGTAAGGACATTACTGGGGTTCGTAGGTAAAGCAGAGAGGGGATTTTGATATCTGTCATTAGTACAGAACAGTGGGAAAAGCTGCTGTGGTTCCTCACTGGCAAGACACAGTGGGGAGACTGCTACTGCCATAAGCTGGGCACTGGACAAAAGGGTGGGATGGAGCCCTACAGGAAGAGTTGTGCAGGCTGGCTGCCATGGTGGGGGGGCCTTTGCTGGCCATGTTGTGGGCAACAGGGCCACACAATGAACAGATACTCCAGCTATCATTTTTATTTTCCAGAAAAAAGTTGGCTTTCCTATCTGGGGTGACTAAACTAAAATGTCTTTTCTCCATTCACCTTGATGCAAACTCATCTGTTTTTGAACAGAGATCCCAAGTTTTAAGATCCAATTCAAATCTGAAGCTTTCCTTATGGTCTCCACTCTGTGGAGAATTCCTCTGAGTCTGGCAGTTTTCCATATTAGAAATCTAATATTATTTACATTGATTGTGGTTTAGACATAAAGCTTGAATTTGGTCCTATGTGGATAGAAGGACTGAATATCTTCAAACAGTGGTGCAGAGAGAGAAAGAAAGGAAAAGCAAAAAGGCCTTGAATAATATAAAAGATGGGATCTAGCACTACTAAGGAAGCAGACCAAATAACATCGTGGTCTTTTCATTTGTGACTTGTGCAGCACAGGCTTTTCAGGATGGTTGAGTACCCACTTCAGGACCAGGGGGCAGGGGTAAGGAAGAGCTAGCTCACAGCAGCACCTTGACAGCTTGCCAATGCACACACAAGCAATATGCACCTTTTGGTTAGTCCCTGCAGTGAATTATGTTTTCAGTTGTACCTTGCAGAGTGAATAGCAAATAACTTCAGACTGTAACACTGTCCAATCTGTTCCCCCATATGCACTCCTTTTCCAAAGAATACACTGTACCATGTAGTAATGAGGGCATTCAAATAACAATGGAAAGACTGACTCTGATATTCTCCTGTGCTAATTTCAAAGCTGCCTATCCAGTTCTCTGCCTTTTTTGGCAAGTCTCTTTACACCATTTATGCTTGGTTTTAAACAGACTTGGTAGGAGAAAGATTCCAGTACACCTGATCCAACTTTTAAACTCAGCTCCACAGAAAGGCAGATATTACATAGGCATAGAGTTAGAAAGTCAGTAGAACTTTCCCTGCTTCCTAGCACATTTTTATTTCTTAAAATTATGTAAATTCTCTGTTGGTAAGGTAGGTAAAACTGACTGTGGGACATTACACATGAACTGGAATGCATGGCACAAGAAGTCACATCTTTCTGTAACACTAAATATTGTCTCACATATGGGAGGCAATATATCAGAACTCACAAATCCTCTTTAAGCACCTGTAAAAAACCACTGAAACCAACACAGGCCACCTGCGACGTGCAAAGCCCTCAGCCGAAACAGTCACATTCACGAAGCTGAGTTATGAAGTCCTCTATAATAGAAAGTCCTCCAAACTTGAAAGATTTATTGTTCTTCTGGGGGCAGTTTTAGGCATATAACTTATTCCCACTGAGCTCTGGCAGTTTCTCATATCCTGGTTGTTCTCACAGTATCTTCTCTATGGCTAGTCTTGCAGCCAGCTTGTTTTCTAGCTGGATAAGCTGCCTCTGCTGTAATATCAACACTTGTCGGGCCAACAGGGAAGACAGTGGAATCAGATACATATATAGGATAGCAATAGTAATACTGTATATTCTTTATTCCTCGTATTGACTTTCTCCCTGAAGGACTGCGCACAGCACAATACTGAGGGAATTTCAGCCCTTTTACAGGGCCAAGACATGGTTTCTACAACACCTGTGTTCTAGTTAATGCTCAGGTTGGCTATAAGTGGAAAATAACTTGTTACACTTCTGCACTTAGGCAAATTTTGATTAAAGACAACAAAAGATTATTTGGGAGGAGTGAGGGTATTTTTTTCTTCTTCTCATTCTGGAAAGGACTACCAAAGCCCTTCTACCTACTGAACTATAAAGACAAAGAATAAAGGTTGCAACTAATGTGGGGGAAAGGGAAAGGTTTTACACCACCACTCTGTCCTGTTTGAGTGGTCCATCTCCATACATTCTTCATGCTTGGACAGTGCAGTTTCTATTAAGAAATGTTCCTTCTTGAGTGTCTGCTTCATGCAGTGATAGCTAATAGAGTGTTGTGTCATATGTGGTGCCTGGCACAGGGCACTGCTCTGCTGTGAATGGGCTCAGCTGAGCACAGTGGCTGTGAGGACATGGGTGAAGGCTCCCAAGTGCACTTGTTGGACCAAATACACTTCTGAAAAAATAGCGTCTTGGAATAAGATGACAAGTAAAAAGCAGCAAGCCTCTGACTGGAAAACAGACAGCCCATTTATTCTTTCAGAAATTCCATTTATGTAGGAGATGGATACAAGCCCTCCATACTGCTAAAATCCTCCAACTCTTGCAGACAGACAGGTCTCCTTTTAACCATTGTCCCAGGTGTATTTCATCTGCAATATAAAACAAGTCTGGCTCACCCCTTTGCAGACCTCTGAACTGTCAGAAGCCTGGGACAGCAAGACTCTCAAGTGATTGCATCACGTGAGAGGGGAGGAGGTCAGAGGGAATCATCGCTTGAGAATGCATGCCCACATCTCAGCTCCTAATCCTGGTCTGACACGGGGCATGTTGGATCATGCATGGAGGAGATACACAGGGCATGCCACTGCTGGCAGGTGCGTGCTGCTTAACAAGGTTGCTCTGAATGCTGGCCCCTGCAGGTTCTCCTCCACCTGCTCCAGCCCCAGGCTGGAGTGCTTCCTCTCCGCAGCCGCAGTGCTGGCAACAGCTCCTACCTTGGGGGATGCTACTGCAAGGATGGGCACAGGAGGATGGTGCTGCTGCAGGGATGGGTGCAGGAGGATGGTGCAACTGCAGGGATGGGTGCAGGAGGATGG